>NC_041384.1:105250912-105291995 GCF_002162155.2 Triticum dicoccoides | reverse complement strand
CCTCTCACTCGGGGGCTTAGCTGCAGCCCTATGCTCGCCTAAGTTATCAAAATCCTACCGAGTGAAGAGCAAACCTCTCACTTGGGGGCTTAGCTGCAGCCCAGTGCTTGCCTAAGATATAAAAATCCTACCGAGTGAAGAGCAAACCTCTCACTCGGGGGCTTAGCTGCAGCCCTGTGCTCGCCTAAGTTATCAAAATCCTACCGAGTGAAGAGCAAACCTCTCACTCGGGGGCTTAGCTGCAGCCCAGTGCTCGCCTAAGTGGACTAACGAATAAGTCGACTGTAGTAAGCGTCTTGCTTTGGGCCTGCAAAGACATTTTCGAGCCAAAAGCAATCTTATTCAAACACCAAATTCAAGTTGGGATCGATACCAAAAGGAACCGAAAGTGCTCAGGCACTAGACCTGTTAAAGTTTATCGGTTACAACTCCACTCGGCATACCGAGGCAAATTTAAAGCGTCGAGCTTAGAAGAAGTTTTTTACCCCTCCTGTGGAGGGCTGGAAGGTGCAACAAACTCATCAAGATCAATTCCATCTGCGATCCGAGTGGCAGCCGCAAGGAAAGTTTCCATAAAGGACCTGAAGTCGTGTTTCTTGGTGTTGGCCACCCGGAGGGCCGCCAGCTTCTCTTCTCGCGCATCTTTGCAGTGAACTCGGGCCAGACACAGAGCAACATCTGCACCACACCGAGCCGAGGACTTTTTCCACTCCTGCACTCGACCAGGGATCGTGTTCAAGCGAGCCATCAGCGACTCGAGGTCATTCTGAAGTGTCTCCCCGGGCCAGAGCGTCGAGTCGATGCGAGATGTGGCGACCTTCAGCCTTGCAAGATAGTCCACGACAACTGCAACACGGGACTCCAGTCAGAAAACATTCATGGCAACTTCGTCGTTCACCGGAGAATTGACGGGGTCGAGGTTTGGTTCCAGCCGACTAGTTTCTTCTTCAAAGTTTTGACAAAACTCTGCAAGGACGATCACCGAGTCAAGGCGATGGTCGAATGGAAAAACCACGATTGGAAATGATTGCCGAGCATAGAGGTTTACCTTCAAGCATAAGGAACAGCTTCTTGGCAAGACCACTCAGGAAGGCCTCCAGATCATTTTTCTTCCCAGTCAACTTACTGACTTGGTCGGTCAGGGCAGCTTTATCAGTTTTCAGTCGACTGACTTCCTTGTTGGCGATCCCAAGAGCAGCTTTCAGATTGGTATTGTCTTGTTCAAGCTTGGTGACTGAAGTTAACTTCTCGTCAGCAAGCTTGATCTTCTCAGCCAGTTCAAGGTCTTTTTTCTGTTGGGCCTCCCTTACCTTACCTGCAAGTTACAGCAAGATCAGATTTTGAATCAAACGAAGGGAAAAAGCAGTCGTCAAGGTCTCACCAAACATACCTTCGGTCTCCTCCTTTGCCTTCGTCAGATTCTCCTGAACCAGCTTCAAATTCAGCTCGAGCTGAATGTGCTTGTTTTCCAGCTCAGAGTAGCGAGCCACAAGATCACAGGAGTTCTGCGAAGAACCAATCGACTAAATGTCAAATATAATTCACTTCCGAGTGAAAAAGGAAAAATTACACGTTTCTAAGACTACAGCCGAATACAAGCATTCGACCGTAGTCTCGGGGACCACACCCAGTGGGTGCACTCAGCGTGCCCCCACTAATCCTATTGAAGATAGAGTCGACCAGTCGACCTCAAAAAAAAGATGATGATGTATTCTTTAAAGACTGTAATCGACTGCAAGCAGTCGACCACAGTCTCGGGGACTACACCCAGTGGGTGCACTCAGCGTGCCCCCACTAGTCCTATTGAGGACAGAGTCGACCAGTCGACCAGTCGACCGGCTTTCGAAATCCATTCGCCATAGTAGGATGACGGAAAGACTGAAATTATAAAGCCTAAGGCCGACTGCCAGCAGTCGACCTTAGCCTTGGGGACTACACCCAGCGGGTGCACTCAGCGTGCCCCCGCTAACACGGAGTCTAAATCGACACACCCAGTGGGTGACTACCATAGATGCTGGAAAGAAAAGTTTTTGATAGCATATCCTAACAGAACAGGCGATGGTCGACTGACCTGAACATTGCTTTGAAGGGCAGAACTGGCGTCGTAAGCTGCCTGGCTCGCATCCCGGATGGTCCTTAACTGCTCCATCATGATCCCTGCCTGGCGTATCGCCTCCTTCGCGGCGCCAGCTTGGTCCTCTGGGACGTGGTGCGTCCTGAAGAGGGAGGGCTGCTGAGCACTCGTCAGTGGATCTGCGAAGGACACAGTGTGTCGAGTGGTGTTCTCCTCCTCCGCAACCAGAGTCTCAAGCGCCGTCACATCCTGGGGCACCTTGCTGGCAGACGCTTTCCTACTCCTTCTGTGCTTCAGCGGTTCCTCATCTTCATCATCATCAGGGAGAGTGATAACAACATTGGGTGGAGCTACAGAGAAGAATCAGGATTAGAGATCATAAGTCAGTCGACTAAAAACGGCGTTAAGAGTATAGTACCTGGTTTTGAGGTTGCTGCGTCCTCCATCTCATGGTCATCAGCCCGGGCTGAGGTCTCGGAAGTAGCAGCACTGCAACTCCAAAGAATCAGTCGACTAACCCCAGCGCCAGCCAGAGATAAAGTTCGTACAAAATAAGAAGACTTAAGCAGCATGATTACCCTGATATGGTGGGGATGGACACCTTCATCTTCGGCAAGAGCTTGGTCGGCTTTGACGGAGCCACCCTGAGCTGCTTCGACGCCTTTTCAGTCGGCGCCGGAGAGGTGGTCCGAGGGCGCTTGGTCGACTGTGCAACGGTCGCAACCCCCTTGCCACGTTCAGTCGCAGGGTCGTGGACAAGCTTCGACCGCCTTTCCGAGCACGGTGGTACGACCTCCTCCTCCTCTTCTTCCTCGTCTTCAGCATCATCTTCATCACCGTCATCGTCGTCATCGTCATCATCATCCTCAGCAACGTCCGAGTCCCACTCCTCCTCCTGGCTCTCGCCCCCACTTGCTTCACCCTCCTCAGTCGGAGCCTGTGCCCCATTGGGCATCGAGTACAGCTTGGTGAGGGCCTGATAGACATCAAGACAAAGATCAATCGACCGATTGGCAGAATAAACAGAAATGAATATGACAAGAACACAGTGGGGAGCAGAGCAGGCATACCTCGTTTGAATCACTGTGGTGGTCGAGTGGAGGAATCCTTCTGGCTCCGCGTGGGTTATCCTTGTTTCCGGTAACGGCGGCCATCCACCTTTCCAGAGTGGCATCGTCGACTGCTTCTGGATGGACCCGAGTCTCATCCTCAGTCCCACAGTACAACCACATGCAATGGCTCCGGAACTGAAGGGGCTGGATACGGCGCCTAAGGAAAACCTCCAGGAGATCCATGCCCGTCACTCCCTCCCGAACCAACTGTACTACGCGCTCCATCAACATCTTCACGTTAGCTTTCTCCTCCGGAATCAACTTCAGAGAGGAGGGCTTGTTCACTCGGTCCATGGTAAACTGAGGGAGTCCACTCGACTGCCCCGGCGTCGACTGATCCTGGCAGTAGAACCAGGTCGACTGCCGGCCTCTGACTGACTCGGGAAATGTCATGGCTGGGAAGGTGCTCTTGTTCCTCACCTGGATCCCCAGGCCCCCACACATTTGGACAACTCGGGTTCTTTCGTCGCCTGGGCTCGCCTTCTTCACGGTCTGAGAGCGACACGTGAATATATGCTTGAACAAGCCCCAGTGCGGTCGACAGCCTAGAAAACCCTCACACATGGACACGAATGCGGCAAGATAGGCGATAGAATTCGGGGTAAAGTGGTGGAGTTGCGCTCCAAAGAAGTTCAAGAAACCACGGAAGAAAATACTCGGCGGCAAAGAAAATCCACGGTCGACATGGGTAGCCAGCAGCACGCACTCACCTTCCTCCGGCTGGGGCTGCCATTCTTTCCCCGGAAGCCTTGCAGCTCCATGAGGGATCAGGCCCTCGTTGGCCATGTCGAGGAGGTCCTTCTCCGTGATGGTCGACTAGATCCAATCTCCCTGGACCCAGCCCTTCGGCAGGCGGGATCTAGACGAAGACCCGCCGCGGCTGGTGGATCTCCCCTTCGCCTTCTCCGTCGCCGACGCCTTCTTCGCGCGTTCCAGCGCCGCCGTCTTCTCCTTGGCCATGGTTGCCGGTGAGATGCGCGAGGAGAAGTTGTGCGGAGGCGAGAGCGAGCGCATTGGGCAGAGACGAAGGGAGCAGAGAAAGAGAATGTTGAGGCACTGTTCAAAAAACCCTCGCCGAGCGCATTTATAAGGTCCCTTCCGAGTGGATGACAGGTGGGCCCGATCGATCTAATCATATCCTGGAACAGTTATGCAGGCGGGATACGTGGTGAAGAAAGCGGCGCGGGGATCGAGGCGTCTATGTCCCGTCCCATCCGAACGCCGCGGTCCGCTCTGCTTCGCGCGTTTCCCCAAATTTCGCATCCCGCGGAATCCGCGAACGGCAGATCGGTTTGTCAGGCGCGGGATTTCCTGCGATCCGTCGCTCGGAAATCGTCGAAGCCCGAAAGATCACTCGACGAAAGAAAAGAATGGATCGAGTCGACTGAAGACAAGTTGCTCACTATCAACGAAGAGATTCTTTGGTCCAGAACAACGCACGACCAGTGTGCAAAGGTTAATCAGAAACAACATCAACTCCTTCCTCACTCGAAGCCTCAATCCATTCGGGGGCTAATGATGGAGTCATGTACCTAGGGTAGGGTCACAGACCTGATCTAAGTACCCTGCCCAAGGACACCCTTAGAAGAGGTCACCTTCCAGTCGACCAACGAGGGACTCACTCGACTGACTTGAAGGACTCGACCACGAAGACTCACTCGACAACCAGGAGGTCAAAAGGCACTCTGCACTGCAACGGCCTGTAGTTAAGTAGACTTTATGGTAGTTAAGACACTTTATGTGGGACGTTACCAGTAACGCCCCGGACTTAATGTCCCTTAAACCCTTCATTACGTGGGCTGGCTGGGGTCCTGGCGCACTCTATATAAGCCACCCCCCTCCACAGGCAGAAGGGTTCGGCACCCTGTAACTCATATACACACAATCCACTCGACCGCCTCCGGGCTCCGAGACGTAGGGCTTTTACTTCCTCCGAGAAGGGCCTGAACTCGTACATCTCTTGTGTTTACAACTTCTCCATAGCTAGAACCTTGCCTCTCCATACCTACCCCCCACTCTACTGTCAGACTTAGAACCACGACAGGGCCGGCCACCTCTCCTAGTCCTAATAGGACTAGGGGAAGGGGGAGGCGCACAGCCACCTTGGGTTGCCCCTTTCTCCTTTCCACTAAAGCCCACTAAGGCCCATATAGCTCCCGGGGGGTTCCGGTAACCTCCCGGTACTCCGGTAAAATCCCGATTTCACCCGGAACACTTCCGATATCCAAACATAGGCTTCCAATATATCAATCTTTACGTCTCGACCATTTCGAGACTCCTCGTCATGTACCCGATTTCATCCGGGACTCCGAACTCCTTCGGTACATCAAAACATGTAAACTCATAATATAACTGTCATCGTAACCTTAAGCGTGCGGACCCTACGGGTTCGAGAACAATGTAGACATGACCGAGACACGTCTCCGGTCAATAACCAATAGCGGGACCTGGATGCCCATATTGGCTCCTACATATTCTACGAAGATCTTTATCGGTCAGACCGCATAACAACATACGTTGTTCCCTTTGTCATCGGTATGTTACTTGCCCGAGATTCGATCGTCGGTATCCAATACCTAGTTCAATCTCGTTACCGGCAAGTCTCTTTACTCGTTCTGTAATACATCATCTCGCAACTAACTCATTAGTTGCAATGCTTGCAAGGCTTATATGATGTGCATTACCGAGAGGGCCCAGAGATACCTCTCCGACAATCGGAGTGACAAAACCTAATCTCGAAATACGCCAACCCAACATGTACCTTTAGAGACACCTGTAGTACTCCTTTATAATCACCCAGTTACGTTGTGATGTTTGGTAGTACCCAAAGTGTTCCTCCGGTAAACGGGAGTTGCATAATCTCATAGTTATAGGAACATGTATAAGTCATGAAGAAAGCAATAGCAACATACTAAACGATCGGGTGCTAAGCTAATGGAATGGGTCATGTCAATCAGATCATTCTCTTAATGATGTGATCCCGTTAATCAAATAACAACTCATTGTTCATGGTTAGGAAACATAACCATCTTTGATTAACGAGCTAGTCAAGTAGAGGCATACTAGTGACACTTTGTTTGTCTATGTATTCACACATGCATTATGTCTCCGGTTAATACAATTCTAGCATGACTAATAAACATTTATCATGATTATAAGGAAATAAATAATAACGTTATTATTGCCTCTAGGGCATATTTCCTTCAATATATGGTTAGTATCTGAAAAGCCAAATGGAAGTTGTTAAGAAAGTGTTATATAAAATGCATTCTACATAGACAACAACACTATAAGGAAAAGTACTTCGGCTAAGAAGATATGAGTGCTAGAATCCATTAGATAAAGTGCTTATTATATGGCCATTAAATCTAAAGTTCTTCCATGTCGAGACCAAGGGAACTGCACCCAATAATATAAAGTGCTCAAGAACGGTGATATGGTAGACAAGGTCTAGTGTTATAAAACGTGGTCTTATAAGGCAATACCCCATGAATTGTCGAGTTACTATTCGAAAAGCCCTATGAAAGTGGTATATACAATGTCTTCTATATGGACAATGACACTATAAGGAAAAGTACTTCGGCTAAGACAATATGAGTGCTAGAATCCAATAGATAAAGTGCTTATTATATGGCCATTTAATATAAAGTTCTTCCTTGTCAAGAGCAAGGGAACTGTAACCAATAATATAAAGTGCGCAAGAACGGTGATATGGTAGACGAGGTCTAGTGTTATAAAACATGGTCTTATAAGGCAATACCACACGAATTGTCGAGTCAATACTCGAAGTGCGCGATGGAAGTTGCCAAGAACTGGTTATATAAAATGCCCACTATCTGGCTAGTAACATTATAAGGAAAAGGTCTTCATCAAATACAAAATGAGTGTCAGAAAAGGTTATATGAAGTACTCACAATATGGCTTCTAACTCTAAAGTTCTTTGTGGTCGAGGACAAGAGACCCGCAATCTGCAATATAAAGTGCGCAAGAACGGTGATATGGTATACAAGGTATAATGTTATTAAGTGTGATCTTCTATGGTAATACCCCACGAATTGTCGAGTGTCTATTCGAAGGCCACATGAAAGTTGTCAGGAATAGGCTATGTAAAATATCCACTATAATGAAGTGCTCACAAATAGCTTCTAACTCTAAAGTTCTTCGTGGTAAGTTATGTAAAATATCCACTATATGAAGTGCTCACCAAATAGCTTCTATCTCTAAAGTTCTTCGTTGTCAAGGGCAAGAGGCCTGCAATCAGGAATATAAAGTGTGCACCGACGGTGATATGTGATATAGGGTTGGTATCCGAAAAGCCCCATGGAAGTTGTTAAGAGAATATTATATAAAGACCCTCTAGATGGACAACAACACTATAAGGAAAAGTCCTTTGTGAAAGACCATATGGGTGCCAGAATCGTTAGATAAAATGAGTGTGCAAAAAGTTATATGAGTGCTCATTTTGTCGAGTCACTATTCAAAGTGCCCGACGAAAGTTGCCAAGAACTTGTTATATAAAATTCCCACTATATGGCTACTAACATATAGGGAAAAGCTCTTCGCCAAGGGCAAAATGAGTGTGGAAAAAGTTATATGAAATGCTCACAATATGGCTTCTAACTCTAATGGTATTCGTGGTCGAGGACAAGAGGTCTGCAATCAGGAATATAAAGTTCCTCGCGCTTGACCATAAGAGGATTGCAACCGAGAATATAAAGTGCGCATCGACGGTTATATGCGACATAGTGTCTACCGATGGAAATATCACAATAATTAATTGTAGGGTTGTTATCCCAAGACCCGGACGAAAAAACTTACCGAACAAATAAGACCATTAAAGTTCTCCGCGGTCGAGCGCAAGAGGCCCACATTCAGGTACATAGCTACTATCTACATAGATCTTTCTAGTTGACCAGAAGAAGACCGCAACCGTGGACATAAAGTGTACATCGATGGTTATATGCGATCTAGTGTCTACTGGTGACAATATCACAATAATTGTAGGGTTGTTTTCCCTAGACCCTGAACAAAAAACTTAGCGAGCAATATAAGATTAATTAAGTTCTTCCTGGTCGAGTCAAAAAGGCCCACATTCAGGTACATATGGCTACTATCTTTAAAGTTCTTCTCGGTCGACAATAAGAGGACCTAAACGGAGGATATAAAGTGTTCATCGATGGTTATATGCTACATAGTGTCTAGTAATAATAATATCACAATAGTTGTATTGTTGTTTTCCCAAGATCCCAAACAAAAAAACCTATGGGTCTATATAACATTATGGCTACTATCTCCAAGATCACAATAGTGCTTCATGGTGAAGTCCAAGCGCCCTCTATTCGAATATATTTTGCTACTATCTCCAAAGTTCTTCATGCTCGACCATAAGAGGACTGCAACCGAGGATATAAAGTGCACATTGACGGTCATATGCGACCTAGTGTCTACCGATGAAAATATCACAATAATTGTAGGGTTGTTTTCCCAAGACCCAGACGAAAAAACTTACCGAACAAAATAAGACCATTAAAGTTCTTCGCGGTCGAGCGCAAGAGGCCCACATTTGGGTACGTAGCTACTATCTCTAAATGTCTTTCTGGTCGACCAGAAGAGGACCGCGACCGAGGATATATAGTGTACATTGATGGTTATATGCGATCTAGTGTCTACCAGTGACAATATCACAATAATTATAGGGTTGTTTTTCCAAGACCCCGAACAAAAAAAACTTAGCGAAAGAGGCCCACATTCGGGTCGAGTGCCTACTATCTTTAAAGTTCTTCGCGGTCGACAATAAGAGGACCAAAATGGAGGATATAAAGTGAGCATCGTCGGTTATATGCTATGTAGTGTCTAGTAATGACAATATCACAATAATTATAGGGGTTTTATCCCAAGATCCCGAGCGAAAAATTTACCGATCAATATGACATTAATGTTCTTCATGGTCGAGTTCAAGAGGCCCGCATTCGAATACATATGACTACTATCTCTAGTCAAGACGGTATTGACATTGGGTGTGTGCAACAAAAATTCTTCTACCTATGCCATAAAAGCCCGGTCATGCTATGTGAAAGTCCAGATTAGAGGTGCGGCTTGCAACACAAATAATAACACGTCTCTAGTCGAAAACGAAACCGACATGGGACGAGGAAGTCCCGGTCTCATATGTGTACTGCTAAAGTCCTTCTACCTAGGTCATAAAAGACCGATCATTGTATGTGAATGTCAATATTTAAAGATCCGAAATCAGGTGTGTGCCACTAAAGTTCTTGTACATATGCCATAAAAGACCGGTCATAGTATGTGAACGTCCATATTAGGGATGCTATTGCCAACTCGAATAATATAGTGTCTCTAGTCGAAAACAGAACCGACATTGGACGAGGAAGTCCCGGTCTCATATGTGTATTGCTAAAGTCCTTCTACCTTGGCCATAAAAGACCGGTCATGATATTTGAATGTCAATTTGTAAAGATCCCATAAATTGGGTGTGTGCCAGTAAAGTTCTTCTACCTATGCCATAAAAGATCAGTCATAGTATGTGAAAGTCCATATTAGGGATGCGGTTGCCAACTCAAATAATATCTTGTCTCTAGTTGAAAACGAAACCGACACCGGACAAGGAGAGTCCCGATCTCAGATGTGTATCACTAAAGTCCTTCTACCTAGGCCATGAAAGACCGGTCATGATATGTGTATGCCAATTTGTAAAGATCCGAAAATTGGTTGTGTGTGCCACTAAAGTTCCCCTGCCTATGCCATAAAAGACCGATCATAGTATGTGAAAGTACATAATAGGGGTGCGATTGGCAATTTAAATAATATCTTGCCTCTAGTCGATAAAGGAATCAACATCGGAGAAGGAGAGTCCCGATCCAGACGTGTATTGCTAAAGTTCTTGTACCTAGGCCATAAAGGACTGGTCATGGTATGTGAATATCAATATGTAAAGATCCGAAATCCGGTGTGTGACACTAAAATTCTTCTACATATGTCGTAAAAGACCGGTCATAGTATGTGAAAGTCCATATAATATCTTGTCTCTAGTCGAAAACGAAACCGACATTGGACGAGGAGAGTCCTGATCTCAGATGTGTATTGCTAAAGTTCTTCTACCTAGGCCATAAAAGACTGATCATGGTATGTGAATGTCAATTTGTAAAGATCCAAAAACTGAGTGTGTGTGTGTGTGAAGGAAATATGCCCTAGAGGCAATAATAAAGTTATTATTTATTTTCTTATATCATGATAAATGTTTATTATTCATGCTAGAATTGTATTAACCGGAAACATAATACATGTGTGAATACATAGACAAACAAAGTGTCACTAGTATGCCTCTACTTGACTAGCTCGTTAATCAAAGATGGTTATGTTTCCTAACCATAAACAATGAGTTGTTATTTGATTAACGGGATCACATCATTAAGAGAATGATCTGATTGACATGACCCATTCCATTAGCTTAGCACCCGATCGTTTAGTATGTTGCTATTGCTTTCTTCATGACTTATACATATTCCTATAACTATGAGATTATGCAACTCCCGTTTACCGGAGGAACACTTTGGGTACTACCAAACGTCACAACGTAACTGGGTGATTATAAAGGAGTACTACAGGTGTCTCCAAAGGTACATGTTGGGTTGGCGTATTTCGAGATTAGGTTTTGTCACTTCGATTGTCGGAGAGGTATCTCTGGGCCCTCTCGGTAATGCACATCACTTAAGCCTTGCAAGCATTGCAACTAAATGAGTTAGTTGCGGGATGATGTATTACAGAACGAATAAAGAGACTTACCGGTAACGAGATTGAACTAGGTATTGGAATACCGACGATCGAATCTCGGACAAGTAACATACCGATGACAAAGGGAACAACGTATGTTGTTATGCGGTCTGACCGATAAAGATCTTCGTAGAATATGTAGGAGCCAATATGGGCATCCAGGTCCCGCTATTGGTTATTGACCGGAGACGTGTCTCGGTCATGTCTACATTGTTCTCGAACCCGTAGGGTCCGCACGCTTAAGGTTACGATGACAGTTATATTATGAGTTTACATGTTTTGATGTACCGAAGGAGTTCGGAGTCCCGGATGAGATCGGGGACATGACGAGGAGTCTCGAAATGGTCGAGACGTAAAGATTCATATATTGGATGATATGGTTAGGCCAAGGGGTCAAGCCCATGAGGCTTTAGGTCGTTGCAAAAGGAGTTTTGCGGAGGCCAGGGGGCCAAACGCCGGAGACCCTGGCGTCTGGCCCTGGGCCAGACGCCGAGGCCCATGGCGTCTGGGCCAGACGCCAAGGATTGTGGCGTTTGGTCCTGGAGTCCGAGTGGGACTCTTGCCTTTCGGGCAAAACCGACTTTGAGGAGGCTTTTGCTCCAAGTTTCGACCCCAGGGCTCAACATATAAATAGAGGGGCAAGGCTAGCACCAAAGACACAACAAGTTGATCCACGTGATCTATTCCTTAGCCGTGTGCGGTGCCCCCAGCCACCATATTCCTTGATAATACTGTAGCAGAGTTTAGGCGAAGCCCTGCTGCTGTAGTGCATCAAGATCGTCACCACGCCGTCGTGCTGACAGAACTCTTCCCCGACACTTTGCTGGATCGGAGTCCGGAGATCGTCATCGAGCTGAACGTGTGCTCGAACTCGGAGGTGTCGTAGTTTTGGTACTTGATCGGTTGAATCGTGAAGACGTACGACTACTTCCTCTATGTTGCGTCAACGCTTCCGCAGTCGGTCTGCGTGGGTACGTAGACAACACTCTCCCCTCTCGTTGCTATGCATCACATGATCTTGCGTGTGTGTAGGAATTTTTTTGAAATTACTACGAAACCCTACAGTGTATGCCACTATAGTTCTTCTACCTATGCCATAAAAGACTAGTAATAGTATGTGAAAGTCCATATTAGGTGTGTATTGCTAAAGTTCTCCTATCAACGGTGTGTCTCATTTCTTATTTGTGAGATTATAAGACTTGGGTGTCTCTCATTGAAGTTATTCTACGTACGCCATGAAAGACCTCCAAAAGTTGTTGTTGAGATCCGAACTCGGGCGTGTGTCACTAAAGTCCTTCTACCTAGGCCATAAAAGACTGGTCATGCTGTGAAGGACTCACCATGGTATTTGATAGCCCTCCTTGGGGATGGGGAGTGCGGTCGACAGCTCAAATTTTGTCTATAGCTGTTAACAAACTAGACATAGGAGAGAGAGAGAGAGAGAGAGAGAGAGAGAGAGAGAGAGAGAGAGAGAGAGAGAGATCCCGAACTCCAGCGTGTATTGATAAAGTTCTTCACCCTTATGATGTGAAGGACATAGAATATAATTTGGAAGTGCTTCTTGGTATTCAATATTATGATTAGTATATTCAGTCAGAAATAATATTTCTAACAAAGTGTGGACATACTGTTTATAAGCTATTCGGTCACTAATAATATTTGTTCGATATTGACAGTAAAAAGGATTCGTGACTGTTTCCATCAACTTCCAGACAAGTTTTTAAGAAAATCGTCATTGCATGATTTTTTTTGTTTCCGTCAAAGCTTCTGACTCTTTCGATCAATGTTCGGTCAAGTTAATAAAGTTCTTCGTATTTTTATGTTAAAGTTCAGACAACGCGTTAATAAAGTCCATGAAAGAAGCGTGACCAACAAATTCTACTACGGTAATGACTTGACCTTAAATGAGAAATCCATTGATCTGCAAGGAGGTCTGTAGCCTAATCAGTCACCACCCTTCACCATTCTTGCCATGTTCACTGTCTGATATTTTTGAACATCGACAAAATCCACACAAACAGAATTTGACTGTTGACCATGTAATACCCAATGCAAAATGCCCCCCAAAAAAGACACAAGTTTTCAAATGATAAGATAACACCCATACAAAATATAGACGAGATAATATCTATGACGCGAATAAATTCTCGGGTTTGCTTTGGAGGAACACGCTGAAGATACTCCGTGTGCACGCATTCCTTTTGTGCCCTCCAGGTCAGCAGTTGCTACACTTCGGTTCTATCCTTGGTTTTTTTGTGCATCTCCTCGAGAAGGACAACCATTTGCCAGGTGACCCTTTGCCCAGCAAATAGAACAGAATTTTGACTAGGTTATAGAAGTCGTAAGCTTCAGCCAAAGAATTGAACTCTTGACCACAAACTCTGACTTTCTTTCAAAAATAATTATTAATGCCTTCTCCAATGCACTTAATTTTCCTGGTGACGGCGTATGGACGTCGGGTATCTTGCCCATACATACCCTGCATAAAACAAATCTGATCAACATAAATAAATATTTCCTGTTCTAGAATGCTAACTGATGATCACACTCGCAAGCTATTGACTGATGTGTACAAAGTTGTACACTTGTTTTCCATTTTATACAGTGAGCATCCAAAATGTTCAAAGCTGCAATTAATTCACATACTATGCTTTAAGGTGCAATTGACAGTTAAAACTGAAGCTAGCATGTATTCCATATATGTAAGAAAGCTTGATCTGCTGATTTTCTTTTGTCAATTGCGACATATATTTGTCAAAAAACACCTACTGAACGTGTCAAAACGAGTAGCTTTACACAATTTCTAAAAAGCTCCTTTGTTGCACTGTTTATCATCATGCCCGACTAGTGGCAGATCACGTGTGGCTGAAATAAAGTACAATGAGACGGTACAGATGGATCCCCAAGGACTGGGCGCAGGATTAGCCTAATATGGCTGAAATAAACACGCCTTGCTACCTTGTTTTGTTAGCAACTCTGTTTATGTTGCAGGGAGATATTTCTCACATCAGACAACTCTGTTCAAGGAATTGTGAATTGGCCTAATCAGCTTTGTTAACAACACAAGACATCTTTGCTGGCCTTGAGAGCCATGGTCATCGTCGTGGCAAGCTGGTTCAGAGAAGTGCAAAAGCGTGAATGAATGGAGAACTAAAAAGTATGGCTGCCAAAGTAAACAGGTAGCAAGGCATGTTTTAAACTTTTAACATGTTTGTCTAGTCCGAAAAATTAACTGGCACCTAAATATGAGGAATACTTGAGCAGAATTGCGCGACTGTACCCAAATATGACGAATCCTAACCGGTTGTGCGCGCAGCACGAATCGTTGCCGTCACCCTCACACGTGGATCAGTGCGAGCCTGCCCCACACGGCCCACCCAAACATGGCCTTCTCCAGAGCACTTATCCTTCCGGATAATGAAAACAATATCACATAATATGGTCGGGTATCTTGCCAAGTTGGACCCTACATATACTTGAGATGTTAACCGCAATTAGAATGAAAAAAAAATCTGTCTAATATAGTCAAAATGAGCTCATCACTCTGACTTTTATTCAGAAGTAGTTGCAGTGTTTTGAATACTGTATGCATGGACATATCACATATGTAACAAACAATTGCTCCAAAACAATTAACCATGTAGCATTAATAGGTATTCTGCTCATGAAATTGTCTTAATGCACATGCCAATGCCTGAGTCAATATTGACCGTATAAATGCCTGCAAAAAGGTGGGAAAGTCTGACTATAAAACATACTGCAACCAATAGCCGAGTTTATGATTCCTTGACACAAATCGAAAATTGGATCATATACTGCACCCCAGATAAACATGTTTATGATCGCTGATCATGGCGAAGGTCTTGTATCATCAACCAACTACTCCTCAATAACAAAAATCTGCTCCAAAATAAACAAACTTTTGACAGCAATCAACTGAACACGACCAAAAAAATTCTCCTGTTCATGTCAATGCCCATGATAAAGAATGAACTGCAAGTGCTTCCCTAATGTTGGTTCCATCAAATTATTTTACGTGTACAACACAGGCCTAGATGTCCACGTTCATTAATCCCAAAACTAGAAACTGAGCACATCATTGACTGTTCTAATTTAGGGCTCACCAGAATCCTCAAATCTTCATCAAGCCAACTACTTTACTGAGAAAGTGAGAAAATAGGACTAGCTGACTGAAAGTTGTATTCACAGCCGGGGGATTGATTGAGCTAGTACCTTTGAGGCCATGGAGTTGGAGTGCGTTGCGATTGAGATGGGGGCTCTCTGGGATTGTCAGTGTTGTCAATATCCGGGACATTGATTAAATCTTCCGTGGCCTCATGAACTTGTGATGCAGAACTTGAGGAAGGAGAATCGGTAACAGAAAATTTCCCTCCATGCCCGCACTCGCCGTCGTCCTCCCCCTCCTCTTGCACAGCCAGATCTGGGACACCCTCGGTTGCAACCGGCTGGGAACAGAAGCTCTACCCACGGACATGGCAAAACGGAGATTTAAGGATTTGTTGCCGGAGAAACAAAGAAAGAAAAGGAGGATCATGAGAGAGGATAAACCTGATCAGGAGATCCGTGAACGACTCCCCACCGACAGTGGCGGAGCCAGGAAATTTGAATTAGGGGGGCCGATTGCAGTCAAAATAGGTTGGGGAGGGCCAAAGCATAGAAAAAACAGACTTTAAGCATAAAAAATTGCTAATTACGCACTGTTCATCAGTGAATTAGCAGCAAACTCCTAATGTCAGGGGGGCCAGGGCCCCTGCTGGTCCCCCTGTCTCCGCCACTGCCCACCGAGATTCATTGGCGAGGTAGTGAGAAAGGGGCGAGATCCAGGCGCGGCGATGGGGAGGGCGTCGTTCCGCCGGTCGATGCAGCTGCGTCCTCCTAATGGGATTCGAATTTTGAGTTGAGTCCGGCTGGGTGTGGATGGGCAGACTGGTCACGGGGTAGTGGACGGGGATGTAGGCCAGTACGCCCTAGGCCGCGATCGTAGGTAGGCCGCGCTAGGCTGCTAGATACGATAGGACATGTATTCGGTTCGTATCGCGCTTGAAAAAACGAACAGCCAGAACCGCGTGGGGCCATGTGGGCCGCGCTAACGCAGATCCACACGCTGCAGTGACGGCTCCGATACTGGTTGCGCGCGCAACCAGTTAGAAAAGGCCTTATTCACAGGGGATAGTCTGAAACTTGACGGTGCAGATGTGGGGTCGTGCTGGAGTTACCGCAAATCGGGAAGGGGAGATTACAGGGATGGTCGGGTTGCAGATGTTGGCCAAGTTTTTCGTTTTGCGGGAGTAAAAAATAATAATTGGCTGATTCAGCCAAATGTCCCGGTAAAAGTTCGGCCTGTATATTGTGATCTTCATTCTCAAAAAAAAAGTGATCTTCTGTTTCTCTCTATAAAAAGCCGTATGCCCCTAAAAAAGCCGCATTTTTGCCAAGTAAAAAAAGAGAATGACGTATCGTTTGACATGATTTCGTATTTAGTCAACAGCAAAGACAAGCAAGAACCTTCCGATCGCGCGCCACGCTTGACCTGGAGAAGACCAGAGCTGCCACCAATGCGAGCGCGCTGTCTGATCGACACGAACCTTCGTGAGTACTAATAATATCTATAAATCCGATGCCCCATTGTCTCAGGAATCGCGACAACCTGCCGGGCGTCCGACGGCACCGACCCATCACATGATGTCCGGGGAAGACACCGCAGCACCGCAGGTCTTGGAGGACCTGCCGGGCGTCCTCAAGCTCCTCAGCGACGGCTCGGTCGTCCGCGGCGACGAAGCCGTGCTCTGGCCAGAGGACCCGTTGCCGGACGTCCCCGGCGTGCAGTGGAAGGACGCCCAGTACCACGCGCCGCGCGGCCTTAGCGTCCGCGTGTACAGGCCGTCGTCGTCGGTGACGGAAGCCGGCGGCCCTAAGCTCCCGGTGCTGGTGTACTTCCACGGCGGCGGCTACTGCCTCGGCTCCTTCGCGCAGCCACACTTCCACACCTACTGCCTCCGCGCCGCCGCCGAGCTCCCGGCGGTCGTGCTGTCCGTCCAGTACCGCCTCGCCCCCGAGCACCGCCTCCCCGCGGCCATCGAGGACGGTGCGGCTTTCCTCTCCTGGCTGCGCGACCAGGCCGAGCTCGGCGTTGGCGCTGACCCTTGGCTCGCCGAAACGGCCGATTTTGGCCGGACGTTCATCTCCGGCGCATCGGCGGGCGCCAACCTGGCCCACCACGTCACGGTCCAGGCCGCCTCGGCGCAGCGAGACGTCCACCCGGTGCGCGTCGCCGGGTACGTCCTCATCTCTGCGTTCTTCGGCGGCGCCGAGCGGACGGCGACGGAGGCCGACCCCCCGGCGGACGTGTCCCTGACGGTCGAGGGATCCGACATGTTCTGGCGCATGTCGCTGCCGGTGGGGGCGAGCAGGGACCACCCGGTGGCCAACCCGTTCGGCCCGGAGAGCCCCAGCCTTGCGTCCGTGGATCTCCCGCCGGTGCTCGTGGTGGCGCCGGAGAGCGACGTGCTCCGCGACCGCGTGATGGGGTACGCCGCGAGGTTGAGGGAGATGGGGAAGGCCGTGGAGGTGGCCGAGTTCGCCGGAGAACAGCACGGGTTCTCTGTCCTCCGGCCGTTCGGCGAGGCGGCCAACGAGCTGATGCGTGTCCTCAAGCGGTTTGTGTACGCAGGTACCACACGTAATACGTCCACTGATGGTTGAAGTGTTTGGTGATCTCCTGATTCTCGTGTGGCAAATCGTTTGGATTTTTACTTACTTCAATAATGTAAATCCGGCCACGCAACCTAATGAACCATTTGATGGAAGAACTGCATTCTGGAAGAGGTCTGAAAAGTGAAAACCGTATGTGAGATGTTCTGTGTTGTCTTGTCTCATTAGTGATCTTCGAACTTTCTCCAGATTTCCTTGGAACTAATATTCCTAAATTTGCTTCAAAAGAAACTATTATTTCGAGTTACTACTGTTGAAATACAATGTGATGTTAGCGTCACATCGTATTGTAGGACACCAAAACAAACATAAGCAAAATCGTGACTCCTCATATGACATAAATAATTTATGAGCGATTCCACTTCTCTAACACACCACCAGGCTGCTGTCACCACCTCCACTTCCTAATCCCTACCTCGCGTCGAGGCCTCGAGGGAGAGGGGACTGGATCGGGTGTGGTGACATGGTTCGGCCCAAGTTGGGGCCCCATTTATCACGTCAGACGCATTTTGCACGAATTCTTCACCGATGTGAGGGCTGACTCATCTATCTATATCGAATTAACAATGGGCCCCACTTGACAGAATGATGCAAAACTTTAAAATGGATAAAAGTAGACTCACTTGCTTAACTATGGAAGAAACTAGGACAATTTTTATACTCCTCAAATAGACCAAGAAATATCCCAACTTGACACTTAAGGAGTAAAATTTGGAATTCACTATATAAATAACTTATTAACTTATGGTAGTAAGTTAAACAAGTACCAAGTCACTCAAATACATCTCCTTCCTCATAAATATGATATCGAAAAAGGTATTTAGAATTCTAAAACAGCAAGCACCGAGTCATACATGAATGACTCCCTCAGGATGTTCTCTCTTGTGGTGAGCATTCTTCTTCGGCAGAAAGACATCCGACAGGACGGTCTTGGACTTCAGGGAAGCAGCAAATATCTCTAGTGCCTACATTAAAAAAAATCCATACATACACAAACACACACAAAACAAAAGGTAAATCACCAGCCGATCAACTTCAGCAAAACCACCACCTAAAAGTTCAGACTCAAAAGAAATTAGAGCACTATGTACCTCTTCCTTGCCGATCTTCACTGTCTTTTCCTGCAAGGCGCTGAGGTCCTTGATGCCCAACAGCGAGATCGTCGCGAAAAAAGAGGCCGAAGTCACAGACAGGTCATCCCCGACAGTGTACATGCCCACAGGTAACGGCGTGGTCGTCGGTGGTGCCGCGGCCACCAGGGTCCCATTCGTTTCGGCGGCGAGCGTCATAGCCCTGTGCATATAACAGTTGCATCTAGGGGCAGACTCTGTTACGTATCACCGATAGATATCCACAGCTAGTGCCTACGCCTGGGTAGGCGCCAGTTTTACGGCCTTCACATGTGTAGAAGGTGTCAGTACCGTTGTTGAGTTGTGTGCCCAACAGCTGCTTTAGGAGGGGGATCGTGGCCGGGGTGACGGCTGGGCTAAGGCGCAACTCCTTGCTCTTGTAGTTCGCATCTAGCTTCTCCATGCTGCCGAGCACGTTGCCGATCCAGCCGACCATGTGCTCCTTGGTCAGTAGGTCGACTACCGTGCCCAGCGGCAGGGACAGGAGGCCCGCGAGGAACTCCACGACGTCGCTTCCATCCTAGGCGAAGCACACCTTCTGGGCCTTGGTGTCGATCATGACATGAGCTTCATCGACAACTCCATAGTAGGCGTGCTATTCTGTTGTAGTTAAATTCAACCCTTCTAAATGAGCAACGTTAATTGACAAGAAAACATGCATTTCTGTATCATCGAAAAGAAGTTGACTTTTCCAAGAATTAAAGCAGGTGGAGCAATACCATCTTTCTAAACTGTAGCACAAAGAGATCTCCGTGTGAGCAGACAATTTCAGATTAGTGGATAATATCAAATGTAACCCACAGGCTATGTACAAACCACGCAACCAATACCACCAGATAAACATTTTTTAACTACAAGATTTGTTGGAAATTTTATATTTCATTTATTACATATAAATGGATGCTGTAATGCATATATACTATTAAATGGTTTAGATTGTAAGAGTTTAGACTGGGGCGGAGATTGTAAGAGTTTTTCAACGTGCTTGTATGGATACATGTTTGATACTGCTAGTGTTGTTAGTGCATGATTGTGTTGTTGTCCTAGTCCATATGATCTAAGCCATTCCTAGCTAGGTTAGTTAGTCTCACTCGTGTAGATGGGTATATATAATATTTTCCCCAGTATAAACTCTTACATGGTTTCAACCTCTTTCTAATTATTGTGATACTCGTTTCCTCGCTTCCACACGTGCTAACCATGGACAACGCATCTTCCATCTCCTTCGGCGCCAACACCAACACTCCCCCTCTACCCTTGCAACCCAACATGTGCCCATCCAGCAACATGCTCCTGTCGTCCTTGACCTCCATTAATCCAACTACAATATGGACTCACCGACCACGTCGAATGCTCCGTCGACGGCCGTATGCGCCTCGTCGTCCTTCACTATATATCTATCAACTCTTGCATCATCAACTAGGTGTATACACCCATCTCCTAGGAAATCCTCGACATCATCATGAAGCCTGATGAGACTACTTACTTCCTCTGGCTTGTCGTTCACAACCTCTTCCTCAACAACCGTTCTCATCGTGCAATATATGCCCTCCGCAAATTATACAATCTATACCAAGGTGGTCTCTCTATCACATAATACTGTAGCAAGCTAACTCATCTCACGAACACACCGTGATGCATGTCGACTAGAACATCAGGAGCGAGGGCCTCGTCCTTAATTTCGCCAGAAACCTCAAGATCTAACTTCAGTATGTCTGTCACCAGCAATCCCTTGCACAGGTTGTCATCCTTTCTAAATTGTCGTTCCCTCCATGCCAAAGCCCATGTTGGCTCATGCAGTCCTAACAACTCTAGCATTGAATTTTGGGACAACATGAGTCGCCATGGGCATGGATGTGGAGGGTGGATTCGTCCTCCGTGGCGTTGATGTGGGTGATGTTCCGCTCCTCTTGCTCGAGGAAGGATGGCGGCCCACGCAAGGACATGTTGGTGGAAGACTCATTGAAGCCTGACTTTAGGTCAGTGATGACATTGAGGACAATGCCCTCATTGGTGTGTGGTAGCCGATGATTTTCCGAAGAGTGTCCTCGAGCTACTTTAGCTTGCTACAATATGTCACAATGGAGAGATCACACCTTGATATAGACTATGGAATTTGTGCAGGTCATAGATCCCTTGATGAGCACGGTCACCAAGGAAGAGGTTGTGGACGACAATCCGGGCGGAGTAGGTGGTGTCATCGAGTTTGACAATGATGTCGAGGGTCTCCAAGAGGAGGAGGTGGTGGTGTACACCCAATTGACAATGCATGAGTTGAATGATGTCCAATCAAGATCGACGAGGCGCATGCAGGCATTGGCGGAGTCGTCGATGTGGTTGGTGAGCGCATACATGCGGAAGACCATCATTGAAGTTCACAATGTATAGTTGGATTCCTGGAGGTCGAGAATGATAGGAACATGTTGTCGGATGGGAACTTGCCTGATCGCAACGGTGAAGGGTTTAGTGTTTGCGCCAGAGGATACGGAAGAGGCGCCGTCCATGGCAAGTAGGTGCAGAAGTGAGGAAATGAGTATCGCATGATTTAGGAAGAGGTTGGTAGAATGTAAGAGCTTAGACTAGGAAGAAGGTTTTCACACTATCAATTGTATTGATGGTGGGGGGATATATACCCATGTAAACGAGAGAGTGGTATCCAGCTAACCTAGCTACAAAAGGGTTAGATTATAAGGACCAGGACAACAACATGAACTAACAACACTAGTAGCACAATGTGTACATATGCACATTGACAAAGATACACCAGGTATAATTGAATTTTCTATTAGGAACACTAATTGCAAAGATATCCACATAGTTTGGAACTTAACTGCACAAAAATTTACAGAGTTAAGGACATAGTCATTTGCCCTAAAAGACTTAAATCCTAATTTAAGCCTTTGAGACCTTAGGAGACCATTAAAACCCAGAAACCTCAAGACCAAATATAATTAATTTTAATCTACAACCTTAGAAACCTAACACTACATTGATTAACAGCTTGGGCAATTCCAGGGTCGGGTTTTCATGCCAATTCTTACACCACATTTGGAATATTTCTTGGTAGAATAGGGCAAACTTCTTCAGTTATAGGGGTTTCTCTTGTCTTAAACACTCTTCATTTGTCTTAAACACTCTCTAAGAGTAAGCACGAGAGTGTTTAATACAGTGTAGTGTGAAAAAGTCTTATATTATGAGACGGAGGGGGTAGTTATTAGTTTCTTCCTTTCTTTTTTGTACCAGTAGATGAATGTTGCAGCACAGTGGAAACTAGAACTTTGCTTTGGTACACCCCATAGAAAAGTTTAGGGATTTAGATGCAAATCAAAGGTGAAGATTAGAATGTACCTCTTCAATTAAAAAAGGACAATATAGTCTTTTGTATCCAAATCAATCCATTCAACATGTTTGATCTGCAGGCTAACATGATGATGGCCTTTTGTAGAAACTTCAGATTCTTGTAAACTTTTAAGAGGGGTGTGCCGAAGCAAAACTCTTATAAAAAATTTAGTAGAAAGATGCAGCAGAAACATGGGGCACAACATATGCATCATAAACATGGGATACAACATATGCAGCAGTAGGAAAAGACGACACAAACTAGTGCACAAATGAAGCAAGAAAGATAATGTACGGAAAATGCAGTAGAAAATATACATCACAAAAATGCAATAGGAGCTAGAGTAAAGATGCCGCAGAAAAATATTGTAAAGAACTACAATACAGAAAAAACTCGTGAAAACATATCAAAACGGGGTGTCTAGTTTAAAGTTGCCTTCAAAACAAAGGAAATGGTCAAAACGTATTTTGATTTGGACGATCTTTTGAGAGAAAAAGACTTTCTGAAGTCCGGAAATGGACTTAAACCTAAAAACTGAAAGCCAGCATGCATGTTATTAGCAAAACACTAACTATATTTACTGACTACTGGGCATATATCATTTTGTTTTTTCAGGTGTGCATGGCAGTCTTACCGAGCGAGCAGCAGCCGCCGCCTCCCCGCTGAAGACGAAGTCGTCCATGTCACTAGTCGTCCATGTCACTAGTCACAACGTGTCCGTTGTCGCTCGCAGCTGCGGCGTATTGGCGAGGAGGATTCATTGTTGACATGAAAGCAATCTGGAGTCAGGGCGACGGCTCGAAAAGGTCAACGAATACAATGATTACATGGAGATTGTTCGAAATATCAGCTTGGGTCCCAAAGTGTATGTAATCTAATGTTAAGTAACGACCGGCGGCAAAAAATGGTTGAGACCAGATCTACTTTACGTCTTTGTTTGTGATGCGATTCCGATAAGAGATTTCATTAAAAACGAGTTTGGAAACAAAATTCACATAGTAGCTAAGGATCGAGTTAGTCATGCAAAACAAATCACGCAGCAGAATCACTGAATCAGGTAGGGCAGATTTCAATCGTCGCCTGGCGAGGCGAGTGCGTATACGATGACATGGAAATGAAATCGGAAGAAAGCAGAAGGTAGTGGGAAGGAGATCGATGAAGTCGCTCACATTCACAGCGTCGCGCCGGTCGCCTTTGGAGCCCGCCGCTGCCGGTTGCCGGCGAGGAGAGAGAGAGAGAGAGAGAGAGAGAGATCGGTAGGGGTCAGGGCGACGGCTAAACGAGGGTTTTACTTTTGCCGCGGCACCTGCACGTGAATGGCGGGACCTGTTGGGCTATTTATGGCACTTGGACTATTTCTGTAGAGAACTAATTGTGGCCCACTAAAGGCCCGCACCTCTTGGGCCGAGCTATCCAGGCCCGTTAATACGGCCCATCTGCGGTTTTCCCGTGTAGTATTCCCAAATCTCTTTTCTACTCAGTCTGCTCTGGAAGAAGCCAACTGACGGAGCTGTTAAAGTGAATGTGGATGCGTCATTTCATGCAGAAACTTTGTCAGGAGCGCGCAGAGCTATAGCTCGTGATGATCGGGGCAAATTTTTGGCAGCTGCAACATGTGTTCTACCCCATGTCTCTAATGTTCACTCAGCAGAATTATCAGCTGTTTGGAAGTGGCTTAACTTTAGCAGCAAATCTGCGTTGTACTAAGGTCATCATAGAGTCTGATAGCATGGTGGCGTTGGAGGCAATATCTGATCCAAATGCTTACATGGGAACTGATGTTCCAATCATTGCAGAGTGCTCTCTTGTGACCATGGAGTTCGCTAGTATCGCCTTCGGTTATTGTAGCAGAGAAGCAAATACTGTGGCGGATGCATTAGCAAAACATTGTTTCAGCATTAGTAGGTCTGAATCTTGGGAATCGAATGTCCCTGACTTTATTCTCGCACGCTATGTAAACGATCTGGCTATTATTTAGTGAATAAAGTTGCTACGATAAATAAAAAGTGTTCAAAAAAAAAAACTCAGTCTGCTCAATACTTCTCACAAAAAAAATCTCAGTCTGCTCAAAAAAGGAAAATCTAACATATGTAAAAAAATCTCAGAAAAAGTTTTCCTAATTGCAAAATGAAGTTTTTTCAAAAAGGAAACTCAAAACGAGGTTAAAATGGAACCGACTAACTCCAAAATGTGCGCAGCTACGCACTCGTGTTTCATTGCGACACCCACTGTACATGTTAACAACTGCAAAATCTTGCTTGTCATGGTTCTGGGGCTTTTGCTCATGGAGCTATTTTTTTCATTACTGGCTCGAGCAAGCACCCACAATCGGTGATTCACAAATTGATGTGATTTGTTATGCAAAAAAGCAGAGTTCTATTACAGTTCCTACTAGAACATGTGCCTAAGTATCCTTCGCGATCCGATCCACTTCTTACAAATGAAGTTAATACACAGGTTTGTCCCTAAACTACCACACATATTTACCCCAGAGCAGCACTTATCAACATCTCCGCAAATAATTTGTGCAACAAAAGAACATGTGTGCAAATAAATACTCACAGGTTGGTTTACTCTTCTACAGAACTATGGTGGGATCACAACAACCAGAAGCAACCAAAGCCTGCGGGACTCCATTATTTCCGCATTAACCAGGCCTGAGGCCAGTTCAAATTGATGTCTGAATTTTACACTAATAACATCAAACAACATGCCTGAGTGCTTCATTCATTTATCCTCTCATAGTTTCTCTGCTTCCCTTCTTCGGAGCAAATATGTCCTCAACACACTCCTGCTCCCATGATTCGAGAATTTCTGATGCTGTCGGCATCTTTTCATATGAACTACAGTTACCAAATGAGTTCATGGAATCAAGCACTTTGTCGATGGCAGATACCTGTGTGCCCCAGTGCGCAAGATTACGATGTTCATCTTCTGAATGCGGACCATGCAGTACAATGTCCCCACCCGACCCAGCTTTGACACCTGATACAGGGATATCAGTACTGGAATCAGATAATTCATGACTACCCAATGAGTCCTTGCAAGAGAGCTCATCCTGTTCCATCAGATTGCTATGTGAACAATTATCTGCTTGAGGCTCTTCAGCGTCTTTCGTCAACATTGTTGCACATTGGGACTGCAATGCTCTTACAAAACCAAGTCCGGGATCTGTTTTGATGGCATCACTAGTACTGAGGTGCCTTATCAGGTCTTTCAACGCATCCACCCTGAATCGATGTGAATTTTGCTGAAGTAGATCGCTCCATTGCTGTTCATTCATCTCGACTGAAGACGCAGACATAGTATTCATGAGATGCAGTGTCCTTGCATGGTCGCTATCAGCAATAGTTTGGCAAATATTTTCAGTGAACAGCTCTACGTCAGGGATTTCTCCTCTTTCAAGTATTGAATCAAGTGCATGCTCCACCAAATAGGGCTGCAAAACAAAAGCACGATGAGTAAATAATTCTGCACTTGGTCACCTTCGGTGCAAGCACACTCCGCGGCAATTCCTAGTAGCAGGCTAAAGGTATTTGGAATGCCCTCTCTTGAGGTCAGATGCACAAATTAGCACAAACTTGAAGAAGATCTGCCAATGCAAATTGAAATAAATTTGGATATGAAAGAAATAAAAACAACTTGGATGATGATGACAATGACGATCATTATAAGGTGGAGTTTCAGGTGCCACATTTCTTCTGGAGAGTACAAACTGTCACACAAACAGGGGTGTAGCCATATTAATATTATTAGATAGCAAACAAATGTTAACTCCATGATGAACACAACTTTACTTTTATTTGTTAAATACGATGTAAAAGGCCATATTTGCACAGATATCTTGAACATATTATCCAAACATGGATCTTAGCTAGTATTGTGTTCAGAATTGAAACGCGAAGTCATATATCTCAGAAAAGGTTATGGGGTAGTAGATAATAAACACACCTTTCCAGCTCTGGATGCCTTGATGAGCAACCATGAATATTTGCTTTGATCTAGATGGTGTTGAGAAAGAGTCATCTGTCTGTATACATTTTCGAAATATTCCCACTGTTGGGCGGATGCAGATGCTTCAAGTATAGAGCTGTATGTATACACGTCTGCTTTAAGTGATGAATGGTCACGGGTATGTGGCTGAGAACTACAAACACTATATGTGGTGGTCTCAAACAAGTCCTTTGCCTTCCCAAACATATCACAGCGTCCATACACTTTTAGCATGACATTTATCGTCCCAATATTTGGAGTACAGTAGTCCTTCATTGATTCAAATATCGAGATACACTCGGAGATATACCCACCATCAAAAGAGGCTAGGATCATGCCAGTAAATGCGAACTCCAGTGGTTTAGTGAGGCGAAGCTGTTCCATCTTCTCAACCTGAAACAGAAAAATTATCATAAGAATATATTGCATACATTTCTTTTCTTTACTCTGAAGGGGAGCCTTGGCGCAGTGGTAAAGCTGCTGCCTTGTGACAAGTCCTGGAAACAGCCTCTTACAGATTTGTAGGGAAAGGCTGCGTACAATAGACCCAAAGTGGTCGGACCCTTCCCCAGACCCTGCGCAAGCGGGAGCTACATGCACTGGGGCTGCCCTTTCTTTTCTTTACTCTCCAAGTCCCCACATGGAGATATTACTCGTGCAATAAGGAATCAAAACAGTAATGCCAGTGTTCTGCGGAAGTAAGATTACTTAATTTGACTCCAGGAAGAAAATGGAGCCAGAGTGGAGATACAAAACAAAACCCGCAATAGAAGAGGAAAGCCGTATCCTCTGTGCTCTCTGTTCTAGAATATATGACGTGTTGGACAAGACATGGTATCCCATAAACAACTTTGACCAAGAATATTCATAGTGTTTAGCTTTGGAAGTCTTATGTGGTAATGCATCATTGCCTCAGCACAACATTTTCAGGATTATTTAAGGTGCTGTCTTTCTCAGTTTGTTTCAAGTTTTAAATTAGTCTCTTACTCCCGCTGTTCACAAAGACGTGTTGTTTTAGAATTTGAGTCGTCAAACTTCCTTAACTTTGACTGGTAGTCTGTACCGAACTACCTAAATTGATTATATTTAGTATTGTACCGATATATTTTTATGAAGGGGAGCCTTGGCGCAGTGGTAAAGCTGCTGCCTTGTGACCATGAGGTCACGGGTTCAAGTCCTGGAAACAGCCTCTTGCAGAAATGTAGGGAAAGGCTGCGTACAATAGACCCAAAGTGGTCGGACCCTTCCCCAGACCCTGCGCAAGCGGGAGCTACATGCACCGGGGCTGCCCTTTACCGATATATTTTTATGTAAAGCAAGTCCAAAATATATATTTCTACTTTATTAGTAAATTAAACACCACCATTTGTGTTAGTAGCATTTGAGATTATGCATGCCAGAACTCAACTTTCAGCAGATAAGTGCAGCTTGAGGTGGCAAGAACCCCTAGTGGGCACAAATTCATACCTCGTGGCTTTTCCAGTAACAACCAGATTAGCTATTCTCAGAAGATCATACACACATCAAAGATGAGAGCATCTTTTTTCTTCAGCTTTTTTGCCAGCCAAAGAAAAGCTATCACATTTCTCCTAACCTTGGTAGGACATATGGCATGGTTCCTGGGCTGTTTTTCTAAACAAATCTCGATGAAGAAATCAAATCATATCTAGCACAAACCTCAGAAGGCAACACTATTTGACTAGTTACACCAAAAAGAAGAAAGCAGTATGATTGCAGATATAAATGTATACATGATCAATCACAAACCTGTAACATAGCATCTTTCCACCTTCCTTTATTGCAAAGACAGCAAGCTAATTCATAGTACACACTTGCAGCTCCAACGACTCCTCTTTGTTCCATGTCTTTAACTGCTTCAACTGCTTCATTTACTTTCCCTTGTTCCCAGAAGGCTCTTACTAACACTGAGTGCAAATATTTGAAGGTCAACTACATAACTGAAATGTCAAATAACAAATCCAATGAATATAACTACAATGCATGAATGCAATACATCAGATGAAGCTTACTGCAGCGCTACCTTTATAAGTTATCGCTCTTGGAGGTACCCCTTTTCTCTGCATCTTTTCAAAGAACTTCTGGACAAACTCATACTTCTTGGATTTAAGCATGACCTTTCAGAAAGCAGCCCCAGTAAGAATAACAATATGGTAAAACAAATGACAGACTCAACAAAGAAAAAACACCATATTTTTCTTAAATGTGATACCATATTATTTCCTTGAGAGTGGAACAGATTGGACAAATGAAGATATGAGATAAAGGACAGGCATAGGAGGAAGATAAATAACTTGACATAAGGGTAATATTAATACAGGCAGGGCAAAATCAGAGCACTGAATCTCTAGAACAATACAAACAGAGACCAACAGTAAACCAGATGCATGTATTACAGCCTGAAGAGTATCTGCAATAAGACAGGCCTGGCTAACTAACAGTTGTGGTTCCCAAAAACAAACACAATTTGTCAATAATATGTTAAAATATGGTAATAAGTTTTAGCATCGTATCTTAACAGATTGTACCCATAATAATAATTTAAAACATGGTAATAATCAAATAAATTAGTGATATCTTCGTCGAGATATAAATGCCACAAACTATTTCTAAATATGTATACCAAACAAGAATAGAAAAATGTTACCAAATTACCCAAATTTCAATACCAATCATCAAGTAAACAATTTACCTCCATTGCCAAGCCAAATGTCGCTCCTGTAGGTGTCAATCCACCGAATCGCATTTTCTGAAACACCCAAAATACCCCTTTCCATTGCTGTGATAGTACGCAGGCATTAAGAACCTATAAAACCAAAGGTCGAAGTGACAAGACAATCAACTTTTCAACAAGATCAAGACTTCTTCCAAGAGGGAACTAGGAAAAAGGAATGAAAAGAAAAGTTGCAGAAGCTACTCTAACCGAGTTATAAACGAGAACATCCGGCTCCAAACAAGGATCCCAATCTTTGCGCCGCATCATCATTACCCTTTTTGAAGGCTTCTGTCTCATATAATCGATTATTTTAATTAGCTCATTGAGAAGGCCAGCTCTACCAAGTGTAACAGCAATACTATGGTATGCAGCCATATCAGGGTATATTTGAGCATCTCCCTGATGTGAAGCAAGATAAAACGTCTGTGTCAGTTACTTTTTTTTTTTAAAGAGGGAAACATACTAATTAATTAATTATGATTATGGGGAAAAAATAAAACTACCCTCATGATGGTGAAAATCCGCAGTGCTTCAGTTGGCATCCATGCTTTCCCAAGGATTGACAGTAACTTTGTATAGACAAACCTAGACATGGAATAATCATATAAGTTAAGTTATTGATATTCCACCATAATTTTGTACCATAAATTATGCTTACAGTGGCTGGAAAGGAGGAAATGAGTACAAAATGAATGCATAAACAGAAAATTACCTGCTTCTTCGATGCTTGTAACTGTTTTCATTGTACACCCACTCGGTAACAGCAACAGCCTGCCTCCAGTTTCCCTTTGCCTCGAGCCCTTTGAGTATTTGTAATAGATTATCTTCATTATATATTAGGTCAGCTTGTTTCATCATTCTAGTAAGCCTCCAATCACCCAAACTAAGGTCCCCTTCATTGAGCCTGGTGGACAAACTTGTTTACTGAATTTTGGAAAACAGAACACTTCCAGTTCACATGTGACTTGATAATTAAGTATGAATCTCATATAAAAAACATGTGTCTAGCTATGAGATACAATCCATGCTAACTCTATAATAACTGCCTTTAAGGTGCCTGCCCATGGAGCTAAATTGGTCACTTTTTTATCATTCTTTTCCCACCCCCAAGCTGCTAAATGGGTCACAAATCAAGAAAGTCTTGAAAGAGCAAGCGTAAGAAACATCGCTTACCTACTGATCAGCAGCTCAATCCTCCTCTCCTCGTCCCCCACCTCCGAAATCCAGCCGGAGCCGACGCGCCTCTGCTTCCCCTTGGCATCCTCCGCCCCCTCATTTTCTACGTCGCCGTCAAGAAGCCACTGGAATCTGTCACCGCTCCTCTCCTCGAGCATCTTCCGCAGGCCGACGAGGCCCTCCTCGCCGGAGGCCGCGCGCGGAGGGCCCACGACGCCGCGGGCGCCGTGCCAGGGCCGCCCCATGAGGACGCGGTACTCCTCGGCGGCCGCGCGGAAGCGGGCCTCCTCCTCTGCCACCAGCGCGTCCTCCTTCGGCGGCGCGGCGGCAGCGGAGGCCTCCTTCCTGGCGCGCCGCAGCGACTTGCCGGCCTCCTTCTTGCGGAGGGCATGGAGGATCTTGGGCGTCGCGGACACGCCCTTGCGGAGGAGGCGGCGACGCAGCGTCTCGGTGGTCGGGGTCGGCCGGGGCTTGCGGTTGGGACCTGGGTGGGGGGTGGGGGTCGGGGTGGGGTTTTGGAGGTGGAGGGAGAGGCGGAAGCCGGGGGAGGGCGAGGAGATAGCCATGACCGGGAACGCGCGGAATGCAGCAGCTGCGTCTACAGTCCTCCACAGCAGCAAAGACCACTACACTTCAGAACTGGGCTTACAGGCTTGCCTCCGTGGCGGCTGGCCCTTTTCCACTCCAACTTCAGCGTTTGTTTGAGCCCAAGCTAGGCCTGTTAAAATTTGGCTAGCCAATACTTTGGTCAAGGTTTTGGTTGCCCATGTTTTGACCAATGTGTGAACTAGAGCTTCCTTCTAGTATGTATGAGGATGAGGAGTGGCTTCGCGATGATGGAGCAAGGAGGTGTGTGCGTCTGCCGGATTTGATGTCTCTGTCTGCCGACGGGCGTGCGTGATGCACATGCGTGTATAGAGCTTGGTTGTGGCCGGGACCGAGGTGGTCTTTTTTGCCTCGGGCGCACACCTATGGTACCTACCGGCATGGTGCTCAGCAAGCCTCGGCGGTTCGTGTTGCATCTGGTGGCATGGCTTCCGACCGGTGGCTGACAGATCAGGCGGCTGGTGCAGGTAAGTGGCAGCCCGCAACATCGGCAAGATGCGGTTGGTTGTTTAGGCGGTAGGCTTCTTCGACTGCGAGATGTCTCGGCGGTGGTGCTTGCTTGATTTGATGACGTGGTGCGGGTTGGGAGTTTGGGTGAAGACCATGTCTCAGCCTTGAGCATGTGACCAGTGATGGCGACGGTTGCGGATGTCGTAGACCTTCTTGGCGGCATTGCCGCACCCCCTCCCTCATGGATCCGGCTCTGGGGAAACCCCGAATCATGCGCGATAGAACGAATAGCGGTGTCTTGGTGTTTGATGATCCACAAGTATAAGGGATCAATCGTAGTCCTTTCGATAAGTAAGAGTGTCCAATCCAAAAAGGAACAGACGATATTGATAGGCGATTTTCTGCAAGGTTTTCTCTGCAAATGTTGTAAAATAGTTTGGGTAGATAGTGTGATAGCAAGATAATTGATGACAAGTAACAAGTAAAGGCATCTCCAATGCTAGCCCGTAAATTGGCTCCGACATCCGTTTGTGGACATTGGCAGGACCAGTCCGTGGACACTGAAGCGGGTGCATAGGGCACCGAATTAGCTTATTTGTGGTTGTAGATGCTCTTATACCTTCTTGGCAAGGCATTGCTCATGGGCTTGAACTCTTGAAACGGGGCATCATTTGGAGGGTTGGAAATGGCCAATCAATATGCATATGGAGAGACCGTTGGATCCTGAATGGAGGCTCGGGTAAACCTATCACCATGCAGGGCCGGTGTTGTCTACGGAGAGTGTCCGAGCCGCTGGATGAACGAGGAACGTGGCGTATGGACCTTCTCCAAGAGTATTGTGCCCCTGTGGGCATTGAGCAGATTGTTAAAAATCGAACTTGCACACGTCTAGGAGAAGATGCCCTCGTTTGGGAACTGGAGCGTAATGGTATCTTCACGGTGCGGAGCGCATATCGGCTGGCGCTTAAAGAACGACTCCATTCATCTTTAGTCGCAGCGAGTAGGTGTTGGGAACGTAGTATTTTAAAATTTTGCCTACGATCACGCAAGATCTATCTAGAAGAAGCATAGCAATGAGCGGGGAGAGTGTGTCTGCGTACCCTCGTAGACCGAAAGCGGAAGCGTTTAGTAACGTGGTTGATGTAGTCGAACGTCTTCGCGATCCAACCGATCCAAGTACCGAACGTACGGCACCTCCGCGATCAGCACACGTTCAGCTCGGTGACGTCCTTCATACTCTTGATCCAGCTGAGGCCGAGGGAGAGTTCCGTCAGCACGACGGCGTGGTGACGGTGATGATGAAGATGACGATATGACCGAGGGGTGTAACTGTGGAGGGGGACACCGCACATGGCTAAAAGAACTTGTGTGTCTATGGGGTGCCCCCTGGCCACGTATATAAAGAAGGGGAGGGAAGAGGTGGCCGGCCCTAGAGGGCGCGCCAGGTGTGGGGAATCCTATTAGGACTCCCCAGTCCAAGTAGGATTCCCCTCATCTTTCCTATTCCTAGTAGGAGAAGGAGGGAAGGAGAAGGAGGAGAGAAGGAAAGGGGGCAGCCCCCCCAACCCTAGTCCAATTCGGTTTGGGCTAGGGGGCGCGCGCCACTCCCTGGCCGGCCTCCTCTCTTCCACCACTAGGCCCATGAGGCCCAATAACTTCCCGGGGGGTTCCGGTAACCCCCGGCGATGAAGCTATGTACCTAGGGTAGGGTCATAGGCCTGACCTATACACCCTCCCCTAGGACACCATCTTAAAACCAGAAGCATTCAAGGGATAGCATCATCCACTCGACTACAAGGCATTCCACTCGGAAGATTCAAAGTCACTCGACCACAACAGTTATCACTCGAGAGACAGAAGACCTAAAGTCACTCTGCACGACAACGGTCGGACGTTTACTTCGTAGACTGATGTCTACTACACAACCTTCTTCTTGTAGACGTTGTTGGGCCTCCAAGTGCAGAGGTTTGTAGGACAATAGCAAATTTCTCTCAAGTGGATGACCTAAGGTTTATCAATCCATAGGAGGCATAGGATGAAGATGGTCTCTCTCAAGCAACCCTGCAACCAAATAACAAAGAGTCTCTTGTGTCCCCAACACACCCAATACAATGGTAAATTGTATAGGTGCACTAGTTCGGCGAAGAGATGGTGATACAAGTGGTATATGGATAGTAGATAAAGGTATTTGTAATCTGAAAATATAAAAACAGCAAGGTAACTAATGATAAAAGTGAGCACAAACGGTATTGCAATGCTAGGAAACAAGGCCTAGGGTTCATACTTTCACTAGTGCAAGTCCTCTCAACAATAATAACATAAGTGGATCATATAACTATCCCCCAACATGCAACAAAGAGTCACTCCAAAGTCACTAATAGCGGAGAACAAACGAAGAGATTATGGTAGGGTACGAAACTACCTCAAAGTTATTCTTTCCAATCAATCCGTTGGGCTATTCCTATAAGTGTCACAAACAGCCCTAGAGTTCGTACTAGAATAACACCTTAAGACACAAATCAACCAAAACCCTAATGTCACCTAGATACTCCAATGTCACCTCAAGTATCCGTGGGTATGATTATACGATATGCATCACACAATCTCAGATTCATCTATTCAACCAACACATAGAACCTCAAAGAGTGCCCCAAAGTTTCTACCGGAGAGTCAAGACGAAAACGTGTGCCAACCCCTATGCATAGGTTCATGGGCGGAACCCGCAAGTTGATCACCAAAACATACATAAGTGAATCAATAGAATAACCCATTGTCACCACGGTTATCCCACGCAAGACATACATCAAGTGTTCTCAAATCCTTAAAGACTCAATCCGATAAGATAACTTCAAAGGGGAAACTCAATCCATTATAAGAGAGTAGAGGGGGAGAAACATCATAGGATCCAACTATAATAGCAAAGCTCGTGATACATCAAGATCGTACCACCTCAAGAACACGAGAGAGAGAGAGAGAGAGATCAAACACATAGCTACTGGTACATACCCTCAGCCCCGAGGGAGAACTACTCCCTCCTCGTCATGGAGAGCACCGGGATGATGAAGATAGCCACCGGAGAAGGATTCCCCCTCTGGCAGGGCGCCAGAACGGGTCTAGATTGGCTTTCGGTAGCTACGGAGGCTTCTAGCGGCGGAACTCTCGATCTATTGTGCTCCTCGATAGTTTTAGGGTATATGGATACATATAGGCGGAAGAAATACATCAGGGGAGCCACGAGGGGCCCACGAGGGTGGAGGGCACGCCTAGGGGGTGGGCGCGCCCCCTGCCTCGTGGCTTCCTCGTTGATCCCCTGACGTGCACTCCAAGTCTCCTGTATTGCTTTCTTTCCAAAAATAAGTTCCGTGAAGTTTCAGGTCAATTGGACTCCGTTTGATTTTCCTTTTCTACGATACTCTAAACAAGGAAAAAACATAAACTGGCACTGGGCTCTAGGTTAATAGGTTAGTCCCAAAAATCATATAAAATAGCATATAAATGCATATAAAACATCCAAGGTTGATAATATAATAGCATGGAACAATCAAAAATTATAGATACGTTGGAGACGTATTAGCATCCCCAAGCTTAATTCCTGCTCGTCCTCGAGTAGGTAAATGATAAAAACAGAATTTTTGATGTGGAATGCTACCTAACATATTTATCCATGTAGTTCTCTTTATTGTAGCAAGAATATTCAGATCCATAAGATTCAAGACAAAAGTTTAATATTGACATAAAAATAATAATACTTCAAGCATACTAACCAAGTAATCATGTCTTCTCAAAATAACATGGCCAAAGAAAGCTATCCCTACAAAATCATATAGTCTGGCTATGCTCTATCTTCACCACACAAAAAATTTAAATCATGCACAACCCCGATGACAAGCCAAGCAATTGTTTCATACTTTTTATGTTCTCAAACTTTTTCAATCTTCACGCAATACATGAGCGTGAGCCATGGACATAGCACTATTGGTGGAATAAAATGGTGGTTGTGGAGAAGACAAAAAAAAGAAGATAGTCTCACATCAACTAGGCATATCAACGGGCTATGGAGATGCCCATCAATAGATATCAATGTGAGTGAGTAGGGATTGCCATGCAACAGATGCACTAGAGCTATAAGTGTATGAAAGCTCAACAAAAGAAACTAGTGGGTGTGCATCCAACTTGCTTGCTCACGAAGACCTAGGGCATTTTGAGGAAGCCCATCATTGGAATATACAAGCCAAGTTCTATAATGTAAAATTCCCACTAGTATATGAAAGTGACAACATAGGAGACTCTCTATCATGAAGATCACGGTGCTACTTTGAAGCACAAGTGTGGTAAAAGGATAGTAGCATTGTCCCTTCTCTCTTTTTCTCTCATATTTTTTTATTTGGGCCTTTTCTCTTTTTTATGGCCTCTTTTTTTATTTTTTATTTGTGCTTCTTTGGCCTCTTTTATTTATTTATTTCCGTACGGAGTCTCATCCCGACTTGTGGGGGAATCATAGTCTCCATCATCCTTTCCTCACTGGGACAATGCTCTAATAATGATGATCATCACACTTTTATTTTCTTATAACTCGATACTTAGGACAAGATATGACTCTATATGAATGCCTCCGGCGGTGTACCAGGATGTGCAATGATGCATGAGTGACATGTATGAAACAATTATGAACGGTGGTTTTGCCACAAATACGATGTCAACTACATGATCATGCATAGCAATATGACAATGATGGAGCGTGTCATAATAAACAGAACGGTGGAAAGTTGCATGGCAATATATCTCGGAATGGCTATGGAAATGCCATAATAGGTAGGTATGGTGGCTGTTTTGAGGAAGATATATGGTGGGCTTATGGTACCGGCGAAAGTTGCGCGGTATTTAGAGAGACTAGCAATGGTGGAAGGGTGAGAGTGCGTATAATCCATGGACTCAACATTAGTCATAAAGAACGCACATACTTATTGCAAAAATTTATTAGTTATTGAAACAAAGTACTACGCGCATGCTCCTAGGGAGATAGATTGGTAGGAAAAGACCATCGCTCGTCCCCGACCGCCACTCATAAGGAAGACAATCAATAAATAAATCATGCTTCGACTTCATCACATAACGGTTCACCATACGTGCATGCTACGAGAATCACAAACTTTAACACAAGTATTTCTCAAATTCACAACTACTCAACTAGCATGACTCTAATATCACCATCTTCATATCTCAAAACAATCATCAAGTATCAAACTTCTCATAGTATTCAATGCACTTTATATGAAAGTTTTTATTATACCCATCTTGGATGCCCATCATATTAGGACTAAATTCATAACCAAAGCAAATTACCATGCTTTTTAGGATTCTCAAAATAATGTAAGTGACACATGAGAGTTCATCTATTTCTATAAAATAAAACCACCACCGTGCTCTAAAAAGATATAAGTGAAGCACTAGAGCAAATGACAAACTACTCCAAAAGATATAAGTGAAGATCAATGAGTAGTCGAATAATTATGCAACTATGTGAAGACTCTCTAACATTTAATAATTTCAGATCTTGGTATTTTATTCAAACAGCAAACAAAACTAAATAAAATAAAATGACACTCCAAGCAAAACACATATCATGTGGTGAATAAAAATATAGCTCCAAGTAAAGTTACCGATTAACGAAGACGAAAGAGGGGATGCCTTCCGGGGCATCCCCAAGCTTAGGCTCTTGGTTGTCCTTGAATATTACCTTGGGGTGCCTTGGGCATCCCCAAGATTAGGCTCTTGCCACCCCTTATTCCATAGTCCATCGAATCTTTACCCAAAACTTGAAAACTTCACAACACAAAACTTAACAGAAAACTCGTAAGCTCCGTTAGTATAAGAAAATAAATCACCACTTAGGTACTGTTGTGAACTCATTCTAAATTCATATTGTTGTAATATATACTGTATTCCAACTTATCTATGGTTCATACCATCCGATACTACTCATAGATTCATCAAAATAAGCAAACAACACATCGAAAACAGAATCTGTTAAAAACAGAACAGTCTGTAATAATCTGGATCAAACGTATACTTCTGGAACTCATAAAATTCTCAAATAAATTTCTGGACGTGAGGAATTTATCTATTAATCATCTTCAAAAAGAATTAACTAAGTATCACTCTCCAAATAAAAATGGCAGCAATTCTCGTGAGCGCTAAAGTTTCTGTTTTTTACAGCAAGATCAACAAGACTTTCCCCAAGTCTTCCCAACGGTTCTGCTTGGTACAAACACTAATTAAAACATGAAAACTCAATCATAAAAGAGGCTAGATAAATTATTTATTACTAAACAGGAGAAAAAAGCAAGGAACAAAAATAAAGTTGGGTTGCCTCCCAACAAGCGCTATCGTTTAACGCCCCTAGCTAGGCATGATGATTTCAACGATGCTCACATAAAAGATAAGAATTGAAACATAAAGAGAGCATCATGAAGAATATGACTAGCACATTTAAGTCTAACATACTTCCTATGCATTGGGATTTTGTGAGCAAACAACTTATGGGAACAAGAATCAACTTGCATAGGAAGGTAAAAGAAGCATAACTTCAAGATTTTAAGCACATAGAGAGGAAACTTGGTATTATTGCATTCCTACAAGCATATATTCCTCCCTCATAATAATTTTCAGTAGCATTATGAATGAATTCAACAATATAACTATCACACAAAACATTCTTTTCATGATCTACAAGCATAGAATTTTTATTACTCTCCACATAAGCAAATTTCTTCTCATGAATAATAGTGGGAGCAAACTCAACAAAATAACTATCGTGTGATTGAAAATTAAGATCAATATGACAAGTTTCATGGTTATCATTATTCTTTATAGCATACGTGTTATCACAATAATCATCATAGATAGGATGTGAGGGAGTCCTGGATTAGGGGGTGTCCGGATGGCCGGACTATACCTTCAGCCGGACTCCTGGACTATGAAGATACAAGATTGAAGACTTCATTCCGTGTCCGGAAGGGACTTTCCTTGGCGTGGAAGGCAAGCTTGGCGATACGGATATGTAGATCTCCTACCATTGTAACCGACTTTGTGTAACCCTAACCCTCTCCGGTGTCTATATAAACCGGAGGGTTTTAGTCTGTAGGACAACATACAGAACAACAATCATACCATAGGCTAGCTTCTAGGGTTTAGCCTCTCCGATCTCGTGGTAGATCTACTCTTGTACTACCCATATCATCAATATAAATCAAGCAGGACGTAGGGTTTTACCTCCATCAAGAGGGCCCGAACCTGGTAAAACTTCGTGTCCCTTGCCTCCTCTTACCATCCGGCCTAGATGCACAGTTCGGGACCCCCTACCCGAGATCCGCCGGTTTTGACACCGACATTGGTGCTTTCATTGAGAGTTCCTCTGTGTCGTCGCCGTTAGGCTTGATGGCTCCTATGATCGTCAATAGCGATACAGTCCAGGGTGAGACCTTCCTCCCCGGACAGATCTTCGTCTTCGGTGGCTTCGCACTGCGGGCCAATTCACTTGGCCATCTGGAGTAGATCGAAAGCTATGCCCCTGGCCGTTAGGTCAGATTTGGAAGTTTAAACTACACGGCTGACATCCGCATGGACTTGATCGTCGATGGATTCGAGCCACTGCCGAGCGCGCCATACTGTCACGACGAGCATGATCTAGCTCTGCCGCCAAACAGTGCCCTGGAGGCCGCACCCGCATCGGCTTCGACCCTTAATTCGGAGCCAACTGCGCCGATCGAGGATGGGTGGTTGGACGCCGCCTCAGGGGCTGCGATCCCAACGGCGATCGAGCCGAACACCAGCCCTGCACTCTGTGAGACTCGTGACTCCAAGAAGCCGGACTCCTCTCCGGACTTCGAACCCTTCGCACCCCTGCTGATCGAATCCGATTGGGCGTCGATCATGGAGTTTACTGACGCGGACATCTTTCAGCACTCGCCTTTCGGCGATATTCTGAAGACACTAAAGTCTCTCTCTTTATCAGGAGAGCCCTGTCCGGACTACGGTCAGCAAGGTTGGGATACAGACGATGAAGAAATTCAAAGCCCACCCACCACCCACTTTGTAGCCACTATCGACGATTTAACCGACATGCTCGACTTCGACTCTGAAAACATCGACGGTATGGACGACGATGCGGGAGGCAAAGAAGAACCACCGCCCACCTAACCATATGACGTATACATGGTGGACGCACCAAAAGATGACGACGAGGAGCGGAAGGACGCACCAAAGGCTTGTTCCCTCGAGAAGCAGTCAAAGCGGCGACGCAAGCGCCGCCCCAAATCCCGCCTCGACAGAAATAACGATCACACAGACCCAGCGCTGGAGCTGGGCGAACCGCTGCCGGAAAACGGCAATCCGGATGATCAAACCGAACAAACAAATTCTATCAAGGATAATAGTCCGGACGACATAACGCCGGACAGGCGCCCGGACTAGCGAAAGAATCCAATAGGTCGTCAAGACCTCAGACACAACTAATCAAGTCCGGCGCCGCTATTTATACCGAACAAATGGTCACACCCCTATTTGTCAATACAAGGGCTCAACGCGCGCAGACAAGTGGCAATTTCTTCTCATCTTGAATTATACATGGTTTCTTTAAAAACTATCCTTTTTGCACGACAACCTTTTCACCTAAATTCCTCTCTTTTACAGACAATCATCATGCTACACCCGTCCAAGATACAGCACAACGGTGACACAGGCACAGACGTGCAGCAGGGACCCGCCCCAAGGATTCTTTTTAGATTAAGACCCTGCGTAAACCTTTTTTACTGTCTCTTGTTGATACATATCCACCGTTGAGAAGGATGCTGACGTCTTGGCATGTGGCCATGCTAGAACAATGCACGTACCTGGACACAAGGGGCTTCTTACAAAGGCCATTATTTAGGCCCGGTTTATACCACAAAGACCGAATACCTTAGGGAGTGTTCGGCGTCACGAGTTTGGCCCTATATGCATCAGCTCCGAATCATTGTCTTTGGTCAAATGTTGGGTTTGCCAGGCTCCTGTGTTTTGGTGCCTTACGCTCCGCTTTACCGGCTAAGGTAGCACCAGGAGAACTACTGCAATTGTGCCCTGGTTCATCCGGACGAGCACCTCAGTAGAGAAAGCCGAAAACTGACTGTCATGATATAGCGTGAGACTGGTCAACCACTCGATGACCTGTTGGAATGTTAGAATTCCTCCGCCTTAACGAAGGGCCGTTTTCCGGCCAGGCATGTACGCACCCCGGGATCGGGAGAGTGCGGAGCCACCAGGGGCTATCTAGTAGCCCTACTGTCAAACTCCTATGGCTAAGTGAAAGTGTTAAAGCATTATAGTCCGGTTGCCTCGCTTGTTCCGCTATCACCTCCTTAATAGGACCAAGACGTTGGGTTAAGTGTGAACGCGTGTTTTTTGCGAGCACCTCCGCATTATATGCGTGGGGGTCGAAGCCGATGACTGCAATCTTTCAGGTTATACATGAAGGAAATATGCCCTAGAGGCAATAATAAAGTTATTATTTATTTCCTTATTTCATGATAAATGTTTATTATTCATGCTAGAATTGTATTAAACGGAAACATAAATACTTGTGTGAATACATAGACAAACCAAACGTCACTAGTATGCCTCTACTTGACTAGCTCATTAATCAAAGATGGTTATGTTTCCTAACCATAGACATGTGTTGTCATTTGATTAACGGGATCACATTATTAGGAGAATGATGTGATTGACATGACCCATTCCATTAGCTTAGCACCCGATCGTTTAGTATGTTGCTATTGCTTTCTTCATGACTTATACATGTTCCTATGACTATGAGATTATGCAACTCCCGTTTGCCGGAGGAACACTTTGTGTGCTACCAAACGTCACAACGTAACTGGGTGATTATAAAGGAGCTCTACAGGTGTCTCC
>NC_041384.1:105204968-105250697 GCF_002162155.2 Triticum dicoccoides | reverse complement strand
GGTAATGCACATCACATAAGCCTTGCAAGCATTGCAACTAATGAGTTAGTTGCGAGATGATGTATTACGAAACGAGTAAAGAGACTTGCCGGTAACGAGATTGAACTAGGTATTAAGATACCGACGATCGAATCTCGGGCAAGTAACATACCGATGACAAAGGGAACAACGTATGTTGTTATGCGGTCTGACCGATAAAGATCTTCGTAGAATATGTGGGAGCCAATATGAGCATCCAGGTTCCGCTATTGGTTATTGACCGGAGACATGTCTCGGTCATGTCTACATTGTTCTCGAACCCGTAGGGTCCGCACGCTTAAGGTTTCGATGACAGTTATATTATGAGTTTATGAGTTTTGATGTACCGAAGGAGTTCGGAGTGTCGGATGAGATCGGGGACATGATGAGGAGTCTCTAAATGGTCGAGACGTAAAGATCAATATATTGGACGACTATATTCGGACATCGGAAATGTTCCGAGTGATTCGGGTATTTTCAGAGGTACCGGGGAGTTACGGGAATACAAGGAAGAAGCAATGGGCCTTAATGGGCCTTAGTGGGAAGGACCAGGAGGTGGCGCGTGCCCCTCCCAAGCCCAGTCCGAATTGGACAAGGGATTTGGGGCGCGGCCCCTCTCTCCCTTTCTTCCCCTCTTCCCCCCTTTCCCCCCTTCTCCTAGTTGGACTAGGAAAGGTGGAAACCTACTCCAACTAGGAGTAGGAATCCTACTCCTCCTTGGCGCGCCCACAAGGGCCGGCCGGCCTCCCCCTTGCTCCTTTATATACGGGGGCAGGGGGCACCCCATAGACACACAAGTTGATCCACGTGATCGTTTTCTTAGCCGTGTGCGGTGCCCCCTTCCACCATAATCCTCGATAATATTGTAGCGGTGCTTAGGCGAAGCCCTGCGACGGTAGAACATCAAGATCGTCACCACGCCATCATGTTGACGGAACTCTTCCCCGACACTTTGCTAGATCGAAGTCCGGGGATCGTCATCGAGCTGAACGTGTGCTAAAACTCGGAGGTGCCGTAGTTTCGGTGCTTGATCGGTCGGGCCGTGAAGACGTACGACTACATCAACCGCGTTGTGCTAACGCTTCCGCTGTTGGTCTATGAGGGTACATAGACAACACTCTCCCCTCTCGTTGCTATGCATCACCTTGATCTTGCGTGTGCATAGGAAATTTTGAAATTACTACGTTCCCCAACAGTGGTATTAGAGCCTAGGTTTTATGTGTTGATGTTATATGCACGAGTAGAACACAAGTGAGTTGTGGGCGATATAAGTCATACTGCTTACCAGCATGTCATACTTTGGTTCGGCGGTATTGTTGGACGAAGCGGCCCGGACCGACATTACGCGTACGCTTACGCGAGACCGGTTCTCCCGACGTGCTTTGCACAAAGGTGGCTAGCGGGTGACAGTTTCGCCAACTTTAGTTGAACCGAGTGTGGCTACGCCCGGTCCTTGCGAAGGTTAAAACATCACCAACTTGACAAACTATCGTTGTGGTTTTGATGCGTAGGTAAGATTAGTTCTTGCTTAAGCCCGTAGCAGCCACGTAAAACTTGCAACAACAAAGTAGAGGACATCTAACTTGTTTTTGCAGGGCATGTTGTGATGTGATATGGTCAAGACATGATGCTAAATTTTATTGTATGAGATGATCATGTTTTGTAACCGAGTTATCGGCAACTGGCAGGAGCCATATCGTTGTCGCTTTATTGTATGCAATGCAATCGCGCTGTAATGCTTTACTTTATCACTAAGCGGTAGCGATAGTCGTGGAAGCATAAGATTGGCGAGACGACAACGATGCTACGATGGAGATCAAGGTGTCACGCCGGTGACGATGGTGATCACGACGGTGCTTCGAAGATGGAGATCACAAGCACAAGATGATGATGGCCATATCATATCACTTATATTGATTGCATGTGATGTTTATCTTTTATGCATCTTATCTTGCTTTGATTGACGGTAGCATTTTAAGATGATCTCTCACTAATTATCAAGAAGTGTTCTCCCTGAGTATGCACCGTTGTGAAAGTTCTTCGTGCTGAGACACCACGTGATGATCAGGTGTGATAGGCTCTACGTTCAAATACAACGGGTGCAAAATAGTTGCACACGCGGAATACTCAGGTTATACTTGACGAGCCAAGCATATACAGATATGGCCTCGGAACACGGAGACCGAAAGGTCGAGCATGAATCATGTAGTAGATATGATCAACATAGTGATGTTCACCAATGAAACTACTCCATCTCACGTGATGATCGGACATGGTTTAGTTGATTTGGATCACGTGATCACTTAGAGGATTAGAGGGATGTCTATCTAAGTGGGAGTTCTTAAGTAATATGATTAATTGAACTTTAATTTATCATGAACTTAGTCCTGGTAGTATTAGCATATCTATGTTGTAGATCAATAGCTCGCGTTGTTGCTTTCGTATGTTTATTTTGATATGTTCCTAGAGAAAATTATGTTGAAAGATGTTAGTAGCAATGATACGGATTGGATCCGTAATCTGAGGTTTATCCTCATTGCTGCACAGAAGAATTATATCCTTGATGCACCGCTAGGTGACAGACCTATTGCAGGAGCAGATGCAAACGTTATGAACGTTTGGCTAGCTCAATATGATGACTACTTGATAGTTTAGTGCACCACGCTTAACGGCTTAGAATCGGGACTTCAAAGACGTTTTGAACGTCATGGACCATATGAGATGTTCCAGGAGTTGAAGTTAATATTTCAAGCAAATACCCGAGTTGAGAGATATGAAATCTCCAACAAGTTCTATAGCTAAAAGATGGAGGAGAATCGCTCAACTAGTGAGCATGTGCTCAGATTGTCTGGGTACTACAATCACTTGAATCAAGTGGGATTTAATCTTCCAGATAAAATAGTGATTGACAGAATTCTCTAGTCACCATCACCAAGTTAGTAGAACTTCATGATGAACTATGATATGCAAGGGATAACGGAAACGATTCCCAAGCTCTTCGTAATGCTGAAATCGATGAAGGTAGAAATCAAGAAAAACATCAAGTGTTGATGGTTGACAAGACCACTAGTTTCAAGAAAAGGGCAAAGGGAAGAAAGGGAACTTCAAGAAGAACGGCAAGCAAGTTGTTGCTCAAGTGAAGAAGCCCAAGTCTGATCCTAAGACTGGGTGACGGTGTCCTGGACTAGGGGGTACTCACCACGTCGTCTCCCGATCTATTAGATTGGGCCGAGGACCCCCGTGGCCGTATACTCATGGGCCAGTTCGGACGGCTACCACATACAAGGAAGATTCCACAAGACTTGGCGATCAAGACAAGGACTTCTCCCCACCGGCGTATTCGGCTAGGACTCTTGTTATCCTAGGCCTCCGGTGCATTATATAAACCGAGGCCAAGCTAGTCGATAGATATACAATATATACAACAATCATACCATGGGCTAGCTTCTAGGGTTTAGCCTCCTTGATCTCGTGGTAGATCTATTCTTGTACTACCCATATCATCAATATTAATCAAGCAGGACGTAGGGTTCTACCTCCATCAAGAGGGCCCGAACCTGGGTAAAACATTGTGTCCCTTGTCTCCTGTTACCATCCGGCCTAGACGCACAGTTCGGGACCCACTACCCAAGATCCGCCGGTTTTGACACCGACATTGATGCTTTCATTGAGGGCTCCGCTGTGTGATCGACAAAAGGATCAATGGCTCGCCTGCAGATCAACTGCGACTTCGGCGTCTTCGTCACCAGTTCGACTGGTCACCTTGGTTCGACCAAGAATTGCGCCCCGTGTTCGGATCACCATGTTCGGACGAGGGCCTTCATCAAACATCAACTCCGATCTCTATCAAGATCATGGAGGAATCATCTATGGAGCTCGGGGGCTAAACGTCAACATTGCCCTCAAGCGACCGTGCTGTTTTTTTTGACAGCGAACTCGTATCTGCAGCCACCACCTCCTTGAATATCGCTTTGACGATCGCTTTGGTGGAATTGTGCGGAATTGAGTCTATAACAACCCTGGAAAATTTCGTCAAGTTCCGATGGAGGAATCTCTAGCAATCCACGATATACCGGAGCCCTGTCAAATCTAGATGGGAATTTGGATGAGTTTAGGGCGTGGTGTCTAGCTTCTAGCTCGGACGTCCTTTGGAAGATCCAACCGTTGATCGGCTGTGGAATTCCTATGTCTACCACCTCTCAAAATTTCAGCTCGATTTGACCGTTCAAACTCCGGGAACCTTCCGATTAGTGCATCACTCTTCGGATCTGTTTTCTGCGCGAAAACGAATCCGACCCGAGTTCGTCTTTTTTATGAACAGGATTTCGGACATCCCTTTTGAAGGAAGTTTTGTATGGGGTATTGTGTTTCGTTCCCGAACACATCCCACTAACTTTAAGATCTTTTGAACATGATCTTCAACATCATGCTGGTGTCAAATCAGTCCGGCAATATTACTCCACGGCTGCCGACCTGCGCTAGACACATCGTCACTTTAGCCGAGCTCAACTTCTTCGGATCATCATCTCGGCAAACCGAACAAGAGTCCGGCATCGCGAAGGATAAATCATCATCAACATCGCCGCCCCATGGATTACACGGAGCGGGCATACCGGCATCGCTGCACGGTCGCTTCATCAAGCCGGCATCAACCACGTCACGACCTGCATCGACAGGGCCGCACTATTGCTTCTTCAAGCTGGTGTCCGTCACGCCGACCTGCTTCGACTCATCGGCTGACGTTGAGGCTTCGACATCTCGGCTGGACCGGGGGCTTCGCCATCTCTTCATCAACCTACTCCGAACACTTCGGCGTCACTAGCCGACCAGCTCCGTCACGTTAGCTGGGCCGAGGGCTTTGCCTCGGCGAGTCAACCTTTACCAGCATTGCCATGCCGTCGTTTTATCGCCCATCAGGCAATGGGTGTGCAGAGCGAGTCCCAATTTGGGGAATCACCTTCCTTCGGATTGCTACAACAAATAAACCAGGTGCTATTAATCCCAGTATTTTTTGCTTGTTTGGGTTCATTTTTCTCAAGGAATTATTACTCTGGTTTGTCCATGATATGTACACAGGTCTATCAAATGGTGACCGCATTAATGACGGTCGCGTGGTGGTTCGATCAGTTTCCGTACATAGTCCGGCGAACGCCGCATCCGAAGCTCGGACTGACCTGTGAATTCAGGCTTTGCCACGCCTTTACTACATCACGCTGACGCCCTGCATCGACATTGACTGCGGCGCCAGGCCATATTTCTTCTATTCCTCACTTTGCATAAACTATTTATTATGCAACACATTTTTTTAATTATCATTATTACTATTATCTCTGGTTTGCACTATTTTTTGTGCACAGGAAAATGATCCGGGGACTTCGGCATCAATCTGCCGGTCTGCATTGACCGTGCTATGTCACCACTTCGGCGTGTCAAGCTCTCCACTCTACCACCTCAGGACCAGCTTGGGAGATGGAACCTTGCCCCGCATCAAGCTCGGACCGCATCATCAATACCGAACACATTAACCAGCTAAGTCGCTTTCATGCTCAAAGCTTTAATTTCTAACTTGTGTTCGGTTCGACCAAGCATTATACTTTTTGGAAAAAAGTTGCTTGTAAAAAATTTCCTTGTCCAAACTTTGTTTGCGACACACAAATTCAAGGACCCAATTCACTTGGGGGCTTCATTTATGAAGCTTTTCCTCTTGCATATGATTATACTTGTACGGCTTCGTTCCTTGTTCGTGTATTACGCCACAATATGCACCACATTGACTTAAGCGATTTGCAAGCTGGGTTGCCTCGCTCCTGTGTTTACCCCTACGTTCCCGATTGTTCGGCTAGGGAGTAAAGGGAGCACCTCTGCGATTGTCACGATCGGGTCATCCGAGCTAGACCTCAGACTGGGTGAAGCCGAAAGCTAGCGCTCTTATAGTTATTCAATGATGGTCGGCAAACAACGAAACTCATGAGTACAAAAAATCTATTGCACAAGTCTCATAATAACAATGAGCACCGAAGAAAGGTATCGGTGGGGGTACTATTTTCTTCGAAGATGCTTCTTACTCTTCGCAGTAATATAGCATAAGTTGCCTGAGCGCGCTTTGTCTATTACAGCCTTATGGCCTGATTGCCTGGTTATTGGAAACACCGTCGATATTCTCGACCGATGGAGTACATAACACTTTTCGGTCCTTAACCGAAGAGGGAGAAGCCGACGGTCAGTTAAGACGCGTTTAAAGTTCGGTTGAACATAGATATGATATAAGTACTTCGGTACATGCAATCATTCTTCTACCCAAGTCACTTGGGGGCTCTTAAGTTTATTTGAGCCGTTTTATAATAAGTGTTCTTCTTCTCAGTCGTTGCAAAGTTCTATCATTATTATTATTTATCACTCCTTTTTTTCGACGCGAGTGTGCGGTCACTAGCCGGGGAGCCTAATTTCTCTCTCAAAGCCGCTAGAGTTTAGTTTGCTAAACTGGCCTAATGAGAAGTACTCCGCCATCGGGATAGGAGGTTGAAGCCGTAGGCTGACCCGCTCGAAGTCTTGAGATAGGATGTGTCATGTTAAAGGACGACAGAAGCACTTCTTTTTTCTAAGACCAATTTTCGGATTGGCACCGAACACTTGATCTTGTTCGGATGTCATGTTTTTACTGACGTTTCTTGGTTTTCCAAGCTTTTTGGCACTTTTAAACTATTTGTGCTTTTCCAGCATTAGTCTCGCAGTGCAACGCCGGACACCTTTAGGGATTCGGCAAAAACATTCTCAGATATTGCTATATATGCATCGGTTTCGAATTGTGTCTTCGGTCAATAGTTGGGTTGCTCGGCTCCTGCACTTGCTTCCTACGTTCCGTTTTGTTCGGCTAGGCGTGCAAAGGGAGAACCACTGCGATTGTGCTTCCAGCTCACATGGTTAAGCACCTTAGTGGAGAAAGCCGAAAACTGACTGTCACAATAAGCGTAAACTGGTCAGCGATCCGATGACTATGATGGGCCATTCATAACATTGGCCGAAGTGTTTACGGCTTGACCTCGACTGTCGCCGAACACTACTGGGGGCTATTAACTGGCCTCCCAAACTAAATCCTCGATATTTTGCTCTTACATTAGAGCTGAGGTTTAATGATCATGCTTAGCATGACAACCCAAAGAAAGGAACCGATAGCGGGACTATTTTCTTTGGAAGACATTTCTTCTGTTAAACAGTAATATAACATATCTCTCTGCGTACCTTTGTTTATAAAACCGTATGGCCAGATTGCCTTGTTTGTTGTAAATCTTTGCCCTCATAAAGGCTTTATAAAGTAGGACAAACACTCCTCGGCTATTGGCCGAGGAGGTGGAAGCCGATGGTCGGTCAACAAAGTTTTGTACAATGCGGATCCGAGCATTAATGATGTAAAGTACTTGGATACATAGAGTCATTACACATAATTTGTGATTTTACTATGGATATTGATCCTTAATTCGGCCACCCGTGCCCGCATTAAGGCTCGGGGGCTACTGGGCTTCGGGCTTATTATTTACAAATATTAAAGGGGCACATCGATCCCCTGATCTGGTGTTGCCACCCGACCAGTGTCTCGGGGGCTACTGCATTGCTTCTCCAATGCAGAGAATTTTATGTGCAATATAGTTTCCGAGGAGATTTTGATCCTCAGGTTGGTCGGCCGCACCCAACCTAAGTCTCGAGGACTGAGCACACCGCTTTTAGTGTCCCGAAGTATTCTGCCGAGCTAGGACTTGATCCTCAGGCTGATTTTGCAAATCAACCTGAGTCTCAGCGGCTACTAGGATCAGCGGTCTTACGTCATCCTTCATGTGCATCTCGGGTTTTACACTGATACACACCTTGAGGGATACTGGCTATATATCTCGGAAGAGAATAAATTGCACCAACAAAAAATATTCACAAAAATTGACCCACAGTCAGGGTGGTGCACCACCTCGGAAGCAGTCCGGCATAAAGCTCGGGCGCTAGTGGCTGGCTCCATAGAGGGCATTTCCAGCATTAAGCTCGGCTAAACTCCTTCAACTTTTTTGAACCAAGGTGATATGACACCTCGGATATAGTCCTGCATTGGAGCCTGGACACAGTCCGACGTTGGAGCTCGAATATACAGTCCGGTGTTGGAGCTTGGATACATAGTCCGGCGTTGGAGCTCGGATACATTCCGACGCTAGAGCTGGGAAGCGGTCCGGCGTTGGTGCTCGGCTGCAAAAGATACCTCGAATGCAGTCCAGCGTTGGTGCTCGGCTGCAAAAGATACCTCGAATGCAGTCCGGCGTTGGAGCTCGGACGCAAGAGGACCCTGCCTCCCGGGAACAACTTCAAACCCGAGGTGTGGCATAAAAATAAACAAGGCATTGATAAAGGCCGGAAACTTAAAGGGGCTCCTCGGATACCTGACGTGTAAACTCGTCGAATGCATTTCGGCGATCCTCAAGATCGAAGATAAAGAAGATTTGTTGAACCAGTTTTCAAGACCGGCAACTGAAGATGAAGAACAGTTCGGAAGAATCGAGGAGCGTCCCTAACTTGAAGACCGGTTCAGGGGGCTACTGACGGTGTCCTGGACTAGGGGGTACTCACCACGTCGTCTCCCGATCTATTAGATTGGGCCGAGGACCCCCGTGGCCGTATACTCATGGGCCAGTTCGGACGGCTACCGCATACAAGGAAGATTCCACAAGACTTGGCGATCAAGACAAGGACTTCTCCCCACCGGCATATTTGGCTAGGACTCTTGTTATCCTAGGCCTCCGGTGCATTATATAAACCGAGGCCAGGCTAGTCGATAGATATACAATATATACAACAATCATACCATAGGCTAGCTTCTAGGGTTTAGCCTCCTTGATCTCGTGGTAGATCTACTCTTGTACTACCCATATCATCAATATTAATCGAGCAAGACGTAGGGTTTTACCTCCACCAAGAGGGCCCGAACCTGGGTAAAACATTGTGTCCCTTGTCTCCTGTTACCATCCGGCCTAGACGCACAGTTCGGGACCCACTACCCGAGATCCGCCGGTTTTGACACCGACACTGAGACTAAGTGCTTCTACTGCAAAGGGACTGGTAACTGGAAACGGAATTACCCCAAATGATTGGCGGATAAGAAGGATGGCAAAGTGAACATAAGTATATTTGATATACATGTTATTGATGTGTACTTTACTAGTGTTTATAACAACCCCTCAGTATTTGATACTAGTTCAGTTGCTAAGATTAGTAACTCGAAACGGGAGTTGCAGAATAAATAGAGACTAGTTAAGGGTGAAGTGACGATGTGTGTTGGAAGTGGGTCCAATATTGATATGATCATCATCGCACACTCCTTATACTTTCGGGATTAGTGTTGAACCTAAATAAGTGTTATTTGGTGTTTGCGTTGAGCATGAATATGATTTGATCATGTTTATTGTAATACGGTTATTCATTTAAGTAAGAGAATAAATTGTTGTTCTGTTTACATGAATAAAACCTTATATGGTTACACACCCAATGAAAATAGTTCGTTGGATCTCGATCGTAGTGATACACATATTCATAATATTGAAACCAAAAGATGCAAAGTTAATAATGATAGTGCAACTTATTTGTGGCACTGCCGTTTAGGTCATATTGGTGTAAAGCGCATGAAGAAACTCCATGATGATGGGCTTTTGGAATCACTTGATTATGAATCAGTTGATGCTTGCGAACCATGCCTCATGGGCAAGATGACTAAGACTCCGTTCTCCGGAACAATGGAGTGGGCAACAGATTTGTTGGAAATCATACATACTGATGTATGTGGTCCGATGAATATTGAGGCTCGCGACAGGTATCATTATTTTCTGTTCTTCACAGATAATTTGAGCAGATATGAGTATATCTACTTGATGAAACATAAGTCTGAAACATTTGAAAAGTTCAAAGAATTTCAGAGTGAAGTGGAAAATCATCGTAACAAGAAAATAAAGTTTCTACGATCTGATCGTGGAGAAGAGTATTTGAGTTACGAGTTTGGTCTTCAGTTAAAACAATGTGCAATAGTTTCACTACTCACGCCACCTGGAACACCATAGTGTAATAGTGTGTCCGAACGTCATAATCGTACTTTACTTGATATGGTGCGATCTATGATGTCTCTTACAGATTTACCGCTATCGTTTTGGGGTTATGCATTAGAGGCAGCTGCATTCACGTTAAATAGGGCACCATCTAAATCCGTTGAGACGACACCGTATGAACTATGGTTTGGCAAGAAACCTAAGCTGTCGTTTCTTAAAGTTTGAGGTTGCAATGCTTATGTGAAAAAGTTTCAACCTGATAAGCTCAAACCTAAATCGGAGAAGTGCGTCTTCATAGGATATCCAAAGGAAACTATTGGATACACCTTCTATCACAGATCCGAAGGCAAGACTTTTGTTGCTAAATTCAGAAACTTTCTAGAGAAGGAGTTTTCTCTCGAAAGAAGTGAGTGGGAGGAAAGTAGAACTTGATGAGGTAACTGTACCTGCTCCCTTATTGGAAAGTAGTTCATCACAGAAATCTGTTCCTGTGATTACTACACCAATTAGTGAGGAAGCTAATGATGATGATCATGTAACTTCAGATCAAGTTACTACCGAACCTCATAGGTAAACCAGAGTGAGATCCGCACCAAAGTGGTACGGTAATCCTGTTCTGGAAGTCATGTTACTTGACCATGACGAGCCTACGAACTATGAGGAAGCGATGATGAGCCCAGATTCCGCGAAATGGCTTGAGGCCATGAAATCTGAGATGAGATCCATGTATGAGAACAAAGTATGGACTTTGGTTGACTTGCCCAATGTTCGACAAGTCACTGAGATTAAATGGATCTTCAAGAGGAAGACGGACGCTGATAGTAGTGTTACTATCTACAAAGCTAGAATTGTCACAAAAGGTTTTTCGACAAAGTTCAAGGTGTTGACTATGATAAGATTTCTCAATCGTATCTATGCTTAAGTCTGTCCGAATCATGTTAGCAATTGCCGCATTTTATGAAATCTGGCAAATGGATAAACAAAGCTGCATTCCTTAATGGATTTCTTAAAGAAGAGTTGTATATGATGCAACCAGAAGGTTTTGTCAATCCTAAAGGTGCTAACAAAATATGCAAGTTCCAGCGATCCATCTATGGACTGCTGCAAGCATCTCGGATTTGGAATATACGCTTTGATAAGTTGATCAAAGCATATAGTTTTATACAGACTTGTGGTGAAGCCTGTATTTACAAGAAAGTGAGTGGGAGCACTACATCATTTCTAATAAGTGTATGTGTATGACATATTGTTGATCAGAAATAATGTAGAATTATTCTGCAAGGCATAAAGGAGTGTTTGAAAGGATTTTTTCAAAGAAAACCTCGGTGAAGCTGCTTACATATTGAGCATCAAGATCTATATGTTGGGGAACGTAGCAGAAATTCAAAATTTTCCTACGTGTCACCAAGATCTATCTATGGAGAGACTAGCAACGAGGGGAAGGAGAGTGCATCTACATACCCTTGTAGATCGCTAAGCGGAAGCGTTCAAGTGAACGGGGTTGATGGAGTCGTACTCGTCGTGATTCAGATCACCGATGATCCTAGTGCCGAACGGACAGCACCTCCGCGTTCAACACACGTACAGCTCGACGATGTCTCCCACGCCTTGATCCGGCAAGGAGAGAGGGAGAGGTTGAGGAAGACTCCATCCAGCAGCAGCACAACGGCGTGGTGGTGATGGAGGAGCGTGGCAATCCTGCAGGGCTTCGCCAAGCACCTACGGGAGAGGAGGAGGTCTCACGGGAGGGAGGGAGGCGCCAAGGGCTCAGGTATGGATGCCCTCCCTCCCCTCCACTATATATAGGGGCAAGGGAGAGGGGGGAGGCGCAGCCTTGCCCCTTACTCCAAGAAAGGGGTGCGGCCAAGAGGGGGGGAGGAGTCCATCCTCCCCAAGGCACCTCGGAGGTGCCTTCCCCCTTGAGGACTCTTCCCTCTAGGGTTCCCTAGGCGCATGGGCCTATAGGGGCTGGTGCCCTTGGCCCATGTAGGCCAAGGTGCACCCCCTACAGCCCATGTGGCCCCCCGGGGCAGGTGCCCCCACCCGGTGGGCCCCCGGGACCCTTCCGGTGGTCCCGGTACAATACCGATGACCCCGAAACTTGTCCCGATGGCCGAAACAGGACTTCCTATATATAAATCTTTACCTCCGGACCATTCCGGAACTCCTCGTGACGTCCGGGATCTCATCCGGGACTCCGAACAACATTCGGTAACCACATACAAACTTCCTTTATAACCCTAGCGTCATTGAACCTTAAGTGTGTAGACCCTACGGGTTCGGGAGACATGTAGTCATGACCGAGATGTTCTCCGATCAATAACCAACAGCGGGATCTGGATACCCATGTTGGCTCCCACATGTTCCACGATGATCTCATCGGATGAACCACGATGTCAAGGACTCAATCAATCCCGTATACAATTCCCTTTGTCTAGCGGTATGGTACTTGCCCGAGATTCGATCGTCGGTATACCGATACCTTGTTCAATCTCGTTACCGGCAAGTCTCTTTACTCGTTCCGTAACACATCATCCCGTGATCAACCCCTTGGTCACATTGTGCACATTATGATGATGTCCTACCGAGTGGGCCCAGAGATACCTCTCCGTTTACACGGAGTGACAAATCCCAATCTCGATTCGTGCCAACCCAACAGACACTTTCAGAGATACCCGTAGTGTACCTTTATAGCCACCCAGTTACGTTGTGACGTTTGGCACACCCAAAGCACTCCTGCGGTATCCGGGAGTTGCACAATCTCATGGTCTAAGGAAATGATACTTGACATTAGAAAAGCTTTAGCATACGAACTACATGATCTTGTGCTAGGCTTAGGATTGGGTCTTGTCCATCACATTATTCTCCTAATGATGTGATCCCGTTATCAACGACATCCAATGTCCATGGTCAGGAAACCGTAACCATCTATTGATTAACGAGCTAGTCAACTAGAGGCTTACTAGGGACATGGTGTTGTCTATGTATCCACACATGTATCTGAGTTTCCCATCAATACAATTCTAGCATGGATAATAAACGATTATCATGAACAAGGAAATATAATAATAATCAATTTATTATTGCCTCTAGGGCATATTTCCAACAGTCTCCCACTTGCACTAGAGTCAATAATCTAGTTCACGTCGATATGTGATTAACACTCAAGGTCACATCCCCATGTGACTAACACCCAAAGAGTTTACTAGAGTCAATAATCTAGTTCACATTTACCATGTGATTAACACTCAATGAGTTCTGGGTTTGATCATGTTATGCTTGTGAGAGAGGTTATAGTCAACGGGTCTGAACCTTTCAGATCCGTGTGTTCTTTACAAATCTCTATGTCATCTCCTAGATGCAGCTACCACGTTCTATTTGGAGCTATTCCAAATAACTGTTCTACTTGGAGCTATTCTAAATTGTTGCTCCATTATACGTATCCGGTATCTCTACTCAGAGCTATCCGGATAGGTGTTAAGCTTGCATCGACGTAACCCTTTACGACGAACTCTTTTACCACCTCCATAATTGAGAAAATTCCTTAGTCCACTAGTTACTAAGGATAACTTTGACCGCTGTCCTGTGATCCATTCTTGGATCACTCTTGTACCCCTTGACTGACTCATGGCAAGGCACACTTCAGGTGCGGTACACAGCATAGCATACTGTAGAGCCTACGTCTTATGCATAGGGGACGACCTTAGTCCTTTCTCTCTATTCTGCCATGGTCGAGCTTTAAGTCTTAACTTCATACCTTACAACTTAGGCAAGAACTCCTTCTTTGACTGATCCATCTTGAACACCTTCAAGATCACGTCAAGGCATGTGCTCATTTGAAAGTACTATTAAGAGTTTTGATCTATCCTTATAGATCTTGATGCTCAATGTTCAAGTAGCTTAATCCAGGTTTTCCATTGAAAACACTTTCCAAATAACCCTATATGCTTTCCAGAAATTCTACGTCATTTCTGATCATTAATATGTCAACAACATATACTCATCAGAAATTCTATAGTGCTCCCACTCACTTCTTTGGAAATACAAGTTTCTCATAAACTTTGTATACACCCAAAATCTTTGATCATCATCAAAGCATACATTCCAACTCCGAGATGCTCACTCCAGTCCTCAGAAGGATTGCTGGAGCTTTGCATACTTATTAGCATATTTCAGGATGGACAAAACCTTCCGGTTGTATCACATACAACCTTTCCTCAAAAATCGTCGAGGAAACAATGTTTTGACATCCTATCTGCAAGATTTCATAAATAATGCAGTAATTGCTAATATAATTCCAACAGACTCTTAGCATCGTTACGAGTGAGAAAGTCTCATCGTAGTCAACTCCTTGAACTTGTCGAAAAACATCTTAACGACAAGTCGAGCTTTCTCAATGGTGACACTTACCATCATTGTCTGTCTTCCTTTCAAAATCCATATGTACCTAACAGCCTTACAACCATCAAGTAGTTCTTCCAAAGTCTACACTTTGTTTTCATACATGGATCCTCTCTCGGGTTTTATGGCATTGAGCCATTTATCGGAATCCGGGCCCATCATCGCTTCTCCATAGCTCGTAGGTTCATTGTTGTCTAGCAACATGACTTCCAAGACAGGATTACGTACCACTCTGAAGTAGTACACATCCTTGTCATCCCACGAGGTTTGGTAGTGACTCGATCCGAAGTTTCATGATCACTATCATAAGCTTCCACTTTAGTTGGTGTACGTGCCACAGGAACAACTTCCTGTGCCCTGCTACACACTTGTTGAAGTGACGGTTCAATAACCTCATCAAGTCTCCACCATCCTCCCACTCAACTTTTCGAGAGAAACTTTTCCTCGAGAAAGGACCCGATTCTAGAAACAATCCATATTGCTTTCGGATCTGAATTAGGAGGTATACCCAACTGTTTTGGGTTTCCTATGAAGATGCATTTTATCCGCTTTGGGTTCGAGCTTATCTACCTGAAACTTTTTCATATAAGCGTCGCAGCCCCAAACTTTTAAGAAACGACAACTTAGGTTTCTCTAAACCATAATTCATACGGTGTCATCTCATCGGAATTACGTGGTGCCCTATTTAAAGTGAATGTGGTTGTCTCTAATGCCTAACCCATGAACGATAGTGGTAATTTGATAAGAGACATCATGGTACGCACCATATCCAATAGGGTGCAACTATGATGTTCGGACACACCATCACACTATGGTGTTCCAGGCGGTATTAATTGCGAAACAATTTCCACAATGTCTTAATTGTGTGCCAAAATTCGTAACTCAGATATTCATCTCTATGATCATATCATAGACATTTTATCCTCTTGTCACAATGATCTGCTACTTCACTCTGAAATTATTTGAACCATTCAATAATTCAGACTTGTGTTTCATCAAGTAAATATTCTCAACATCTACTCGAATCATCTGTGAAGTAAGAACATAACGATATTCACTGCATGCCTCAGCACTCATTGGACTGCACACATCAAAATGTGTTACTTCCAATAAGTTGCTATCTTGTTCCATCTTACTGAAAACGAGGCTTTTCAGTCATCTTGCCCATGTGGTATGATTTGCATATCCCAAGTGATTCAAAATCAAGTGAGTCAAAACGGTCCATTTGCATGGAGTTTCTTCATGCATATACACCAATAGACATGGTTCGCATGTCTCAAACTTTTCAAAAATGAGTGAGTCCAAAGATCCATCAACATGGAGCTTCTTCATGCATTTTATACCGATATGACTTACGTGGCAGTGCCACAAATAGGTGGTACTATCATTACTATCTTTTGGCATGAACATGTGTATCACTACGATCGAGATTTCAATGAACCATTCATTTTAGGTGCAAGACCATTGAAGGTATTATTCAAATAAATAGAGTAACCATTATTCTCTTTAAATGAACAACCGTATTGCGATAGACATAATCCAATCATGTCTAAGCTCAACGCAAACACCAAATAACAATTATTTAGGTTTAACACCAATCTCTTTGGTAGAGGGAGCGTGCGATGCTTGATCATATCAAGCTTGGAAAAACTTCCAACACATATCGTCAGCTCACCTTTAGCTAGTCTCCGTTTATTCCGTAGCCTTTTGTTTCGAGTTACTAACACTTAGCAACCGAACCGGTATCTAATACCCTGGTGCTACTAGGAGTACTAGCAAAGTACACATTAACACAATGTATATCCAATATACTTCTATCGACCTTGCCAGCCTTCTTATCTACCAAGTATCTAGGGTAATTCTGCTCTAGTGGTTGTTCCCCTTATTACAGAAGCACTTAGTCTCGGGTTTGGGTTTTACCTTGGGTTTCTTCACTAGAGCAACAGCTGATTTGCCGTTTCATGAAATATCCCTTCTTGCCCTTGCCCTTCTTGAAACTAGTGGTTTCACCAACCATCAACAATTGATGCTCCTTCTTGATTTCTACTTTCGCGGTGTCAAACATCGCGAATACCTCAAGGATCATCATATCTATCCCTGATATGTTATAGTTCATCACGAAGCTCTAACAGCTTGGTGGCAATGACTTTGGAGAACCATCACTGTCTTATCTGGAAGATCAACTCCCACTCGATTCAAATGATTGTTGTACTCAGACAATCTGAGCACAAGCTCAACAATTGAGCTTTTCTCCTTAGTTTGCAGGTTAAGAAAGTCATCGGAGGTCTTATACCTCTTGACATGGGCACGAGCCTGAAATCCCAATTTCAGCCCTCAAAACATCTCATATGTTTCGCGATGTTTCAAAAACGTCTTTGGTGCCTCAACTCTAAACCGTTTAACTGAACTATCACGTAGTTATCAAAACGTGTATGTCCGATGTTCGCAACATCCACAGACGACGTTTGGGGTTCAGCACACTGAGCGGTGCATTAAGGACATAAGCTTTCTACTGTCCGCATAATCGCTACTATCAACTTTCAACTATTTTTTTTTCTCTAGGAACATATCTAAACAGTAGAACTATAGCGTGAGCTACGACATAATTTGCAAAAACCTCTTGACTATGTTCAGGATAATTAAGTTCATCTAAGTGATTACATGATCCGAGTCAAACTAGGCCATGTCCGATCATCACGTGAGACGGACTAGTCATCATCGGTGAACATCTTCATGTTGATCGTATCTTCTATACGACTCATGTTCGACCTTTCGGTCTCCGTGTTCCGAGGCCATGTCTGTACATGCTAGGCTCGTCAAGTTAACCCTAAGTGTTTCGCGTGTGTAAATCTGTCTTACACCCGTTGTATGTGAACGTTAGAATCTAACACCCGATCATCACGTGGTGCTTCGAAACACGAACTGTCGCAACGGTGCACAGTTAGGGGAGAACACTTCTTGAAATTGTTGTAAGGGATCATCTTATTTACTACCGTCGTTCTAAGCAAATAAGATGTATAAACATGATAAACATCACATGCAATCAAATAGTGACATGATATGGCCATCATCACTTTGCTCCTTTTGATCTCCATCTTCGGGGCTCCATGATCATCATCGTCACCGGCATGACACCATGATCTCCATCATCATGATCTCCATCATCGTGTCTTCATGAAGTTGCCTCGCCAACTATTACTTCTACTACTACGGCTAACGGTTAGCAATAAAGTAAAGTAATTACATGACGTTTAAGTTGACACGCAGGTCACAAATAAATAAAGACAACTCCTATGGCTCCTGCCGGTTGTCATACTCATCGACATGCAAGTCGTGATTCCTATTACAAGAACATGATCAATCTCATACATCACATATATCATTCATCACATCCTTTTTGGCCATATCACATCACATAGCATACCCTGCAAAAACAAGTTGGACGTCCTCTAATTGTTGTTTACATGTTTTACGTGGCTGCTATGGGTTTCTAGCAAGAACGTTTCTTACCTACGCATGAACCACAACGTGATATGCCAATTTCTATTTACCCTTCATAAGGACCCTTTTCATCGAATCCGATCCGACTAAAGTGGGAGAGACAGACACCCGCCAGCCACCTTATGCAACTAGTGCATGTTTGTCGGTGGAACCGGTCTCACGTAAGCGTACGTGTAAGGTTGGTCCGGGCCGCTTCATCCCACGATGCCGCCGAATCAAGATAAGACTAGTAACGGCAAGCATATTGAACAATATCGACGCCCACAACTACTTTGTGTTCTACTCGTGCAAAGAATCTACGCAATAGACCTAGCTCATGATGCCACTGTTGGGGAACGTAGCAGAAATTCAAAATTTTCCTACGTGTCACCAAGATCTATCTATGGAGAGACTAGCAATGAGGGGAAGGAGAGGGCATCTACATACCCTTGTAGATCGCTAAGCGGAAGCGTTCAAGTGAACGGGGTTGATGGAGTCGTACTCGTCGTGATTCAGATCACCGATGATCCTAGTGCCGAACGGACGGCACCTCCGCGTTCAACACACGTACAGCTCGACGATGTCTCCCACGCCTTGATCCAGCAAGGAGAGAGGGAGAGGTTGAGGAAGACTCCATCTAGCAGCAGCACAACAGCGTGGTGGTGATGGAGGAGCGTGGCAATCCTGCAGGGCTTCGCCAAGCACGTACGGGAGAGGAGGAGGTGTCACGGGAGGGAGGGAGGCGCCAAGGGCTCAGGTATGGATGCCCTCCCTCCCCTCCACTATATATAGGGGCAAGGGAGAGGGGGGAGGCGCAGCCTTGCCCCTTACTCCAAGAAAGGGGTGCGGCCAAGAGGGGGGGAGGAGTCCATCCTCCCCAAGGCACCTCGAAGGTGCCTTCCCCCTTGAGGACTCTTCCCTCTAGGGTTCCCTAGGCGCATGGGCCTATAGGGGCTGGTGCCCTTGGCCCATGTAGGCCAAGGCGCACCCCCTACAGCCCATGTGGCCCCCCGGGGCAGGTGGCCCCACCCGGTGGGCCCCCGGGACCCTTCCGGTGGTCCCGGTACAATACCGATGACCCCGAAACTTGTCCCGATGGCCGAAACAGGACTTCCTATATATAAATCTTTACCTCCGGACCATTCCGGAACTCCTCGTGACGTCCGGGATCTCATCCGGGACTCCGAACAACATTCGGTAACCACATACAAACTTCCTTTATAACCCTAGCATCATCGAACCTTAAGTGTGTAGACCCTACGGGTTCGGGAGACATGTAGTCATGACCGAGATGTTCTCCGGTCAATAACTAACAGCGGGATCTGGATACCCATGTTGGCTCCCACATGTTCCACGATGATCTCATCGGATGAACCACGATGTCAAGGACTCAATCAATCCCGTATACAATTCCCTTTGTCTAGCGGTATGGTACTTGCCCGAGATTCGATCGTCGGTATACCGATACCTTGTTCAATCTCGTTACCGGCAAGTCTCTTTACTCGTTCCGTAACACATCATCCCGTGATCAACCCCTTGGTCACATTGTGCACATTATGATGATGTCCTACCGAGTGGGCCCAGAGATACCTCTCCTTTTACACGGAGTGACAAATCCCAATCTCGATTCGTGCCAACCCAACAGACACTTTCAGAGATACCCATAGTGTACCTTTATAGCCACCCAGTTACGTTGTGACGTTTGGCACACCCAAAGCACTCCTACGGTATCCGGGAGTTGCACAATCTCATGGTCTAAGGAAATGATACTTGACATTAGAAAAGCTTTAGCATACGAACTACATGATCTTGTGCTAGGCTTAGGATTGGGTCTTGTCCATCACATTATTCTCCTAATGATGTGATCCCGTTATCAACGACATCCAATGTCCATGGTCAGGAAACCGTAACCATCTATTGATTAACGAGCTAGTCAACTAGAGGCTTACTAGGGACATGGTGTTGTCTATGTATCCACACATGTATCTGAGTTTCCTATCAATACAATTCTAGCATGGATAATAAACGATTATCATGAACAAGGAAATATAATAATAATCAATTTATTATTGCCTCTAGGGCATATTTCCAACACTATAGAGATAGATCAAGATGCTTGATAATTTTTTTTTCAATGAGTACATACCTTGACAAGATTTTGAAGTAGTTCAAAATGGAACAGTCAAAGAAAGAATTCTTGCCTGTGTTACAAGGTGTGAAATTGAGTAAGACTCAAAGCCCGACCACGACAGAAAATAGAATGAGAATGAAAGTCATTCCCTATGCCTTGGCCATAGGTTCTATAAAGTATGCCATGCTATGTACCAGACCTATTGTATACCCTACACTAATTTTGTCAAGGGAGTACAATAGTGATCTAGAAGTAGATCACTGGACAGCGGTCAAAATTATCCTTAGTGGAATAAGGATATGTTTCTCAATTATGGAGGTGACAAAAGGTTCGTCGTAAAAGGGTTGCGTCGATACAAGTTTTGGCACTAATCCGGATGACTCTTAGTCTTCATCTGGATACATATTGAAAGTGGGAGCAATTAGCTAAAATAGCTCTGTGCAGAGCATTGCAGACATAGAAATTTGCAAAATACATACAGATCTGAATTTTGGCAGACTCATTGACTAAGCTTCTCTCACAAGCAAAACATGATCACACCATAGTACTCTTTGGGTATTAATCACATAGCAGATGTGAACTAGATTACTGACTCTAGTAAACCCTTTGAGTGTTGGTCACATGTAGATGTGAACTATTAGTGTTGAATCACATGGCGATGTGATCTAGATTATTGACTCTAGTGCAAGTGGGAGACTGAAGGAAATATGCCCTAGAGGCAATAATAAAGTTATTATTTATTTCCTTATTTCATGATAAATGTTTATTATTCATGCTAGAATTGTATTAAACGGAAACATAAATACTTGTGTGAATACATAGACAAACCAAACGTCACTAGTATGCCTCTACTTGACTAGCTCATTAATCAAAGATGGTTATGTTTCCTAACCATAGACATGTGTTGTCATTTGATTAACGGGATCACATTATTAGGAGAATGATGTGATTGACATGACCCATTCCATTAGCTTAGCACCCGATCGTTTAGTATGTTGCTATTGCTTTCTTCATGACTTATACATGTTCCTATGACTATGAGATTATGCAACTCCCGTTTGCCGGAGGAACACTTTGTGTGCTACCAAACGTCACAAAGTAACTGGGTGATTATAAAGGAGCTCTACAGGTGTCTCCAAAGGTAAATGTTGGGTTGGCGTATTTCGAGATTAGGATTTGTCACTCCGATTGTCGGAGAGGTATCTCTGGGCCCTCTCGGTAATGCACATCACATAAGCCTTGCAAGCATTGCAACTAATGAGTTAGTTGCGAGATGATGTATTACGAAACGAGTAAAGAGACTTGCCGGTAACGAGATTGAACTAGGCATTAAGATACCGACGATCGAATCTCGGGCAAGTAACATACCGATGACAAAGGGAACAACATATGTTGTTATGCGGTCTGACCAATAAAGATCTTCGTAGAATATGTGGGAGCCAATATGAGCATCCAGGTTCCGCTATTGGTTATTGACCGGAGACATGTCTCGGTCATGTCTACATTGTTCTCGAACCCGTAGGGTCCGCACGCTTAAGGTTTCGATGACAGTTATATTATGAGTTTATGAGTTTTGATGTACCGAAGGAGTTCAGAGTGTCGGATGAGATCGGGGACATGACGAGGAGTCTCGAAATGGTTGAGATGTAAAGATCAATATATTGGACGACTATATTCGGACATCGGAAAGGTTCCGAGTGATTCGGGTATTTTTCGGAGGTACCGGGGAGTTACAGGAATACGAGGAAGAAGCAATGGGCCTTAGTGGGCCTTAGTGGGAAGGACCAGGAGGTGGCGCGCGCCCCTCCCAAGCCCAGTCCGAATTGGACAAGGGATTTGGGGCGCGGCCCCTCTCTCCCTTTCTTCCCCTCTTCCCCCCTTTCCCCCCTTCTCCTAGTTGGACTAGGAAAGGTGGAAACCTACTCCAACTAGGAGTAGGAATCCTACTCCTCCTTGGCGCGCCCACAAGGGCCGGCCGGCCTCCCCCTTGCTCCTTTATATACGGGGCAGGGGGCACCCCATAGACACACAAGTTGATCCACGTGATCGTTTTCTTAGCCGTGTGCGGTGCCCCCTTCCACCATAATCCTCGATAATATTGTAGCGGTGCTTAGGCGAAGCCCTGCGATGGTAGAACATCAAGATTGTCACCACGCCGTTGTGTTGACGGAACTCTTCCCCGACACTTTGCTGGATGGGAGTCCGGGGATCGTCATCGAGCTGAACGTGTGCTAAAACTCGGAGGTGCCGTAGTTTCGGTGCTTGATCGGTCGGGCCGTGAAGACGTACGACTACATCAACCGCGTTGTGCTAACGCTTCCACTATCGGTTTACGAGGGTACATAGACAATACTCTCCCCTCTCGTTGCTATGCATCACCTTGATCTTGCGTGTGCGTAGGAAATTTTGAAATTACTATGTTCCCCAACAATACACATCTATACATAAACGGCCGCCCAGGAGGCATCATATTACTTTCAGGCAAAAGTATAAAAATAGCCTTATAAAAATTTATAAAAGCATTTCACTTACAATGAGATTACATATCACTCAAACATAATATTTTTTGAGCACTGGGTCTCTATCAAACGAGCACCCTCAAGAACTTCTTCAAAGTAGTGCTCAGCAGCCATTCGACCTATGGCCGAATCCCGCGCTGCAACAGTGGTAGCATCCATCTCCGCCCAGTATGCTTTAACACAGGCAAAGGCCATCCGTGAGCCCTCTATGCACGCCGACCTCTTTACCGCATTAATGCACGGCACCACGTCAAGGAGCTGCTGCACCAAGCTAAATAGCTGTTCGGTTTTGGCCTTTCTGGCTATAGCTGATCCACAACAGACCTCATGGCGAGTTCGGACAACCTATTCAGTTCGGCCCATTCGGCTAATTGGTCAGTCAATGAAAGCGGACGCTCGGGAGAATGGAATTGTGTCCAAAACAGCTGGTGCACTTCACGGTCCGTCTGACCCTGGAAGTACTTGGCCGCATCGGCAGCGCTCGCCGCCAAATCCATATACACATCCTCCAAACTCCACAGCCGATCCAGAGAGGTATACCATGGATCTCCGAACTTCCTCCGCAACATAAAGGATTTCCCAGCTACAATATCCCCGGCTTCCCGCAGCTCCTCCTTCTTCGCCCTCATAGCAGAGCGGATGTCTTTTCTCGTCGCAACAGCCTTCTCAAGGTCCGATGCCTTCGCTAAGTTTTCCTTTTCAAGAACTCGGCAACAGTCGGCGGCGGCTTTTAATTCTATGGCCATCTTGGCCATCTTATCTCGGCTCTCGCCATGCGCGGCCTTCTTGGTTTTCAACTATTTGGCCGCCTTCAAAGCAGCCACATTACTAAACCTCGCTTGTTCCTTGGCTCGGGCAAGTTCTGCCCGCAAGGCTTCAACAGTGGCAGCTCCATCTGCAGTCACAACATATTAAAGATACTGGCATCATGCTGCTCTTACTATGTGGCGTTTACCAGATAATGACACTTACCCTGTGCCTTGTCAAGCCTTTGGTTAACAAGCTCGATGTCGGCGTCTGCCGCATCCAACTGCCATTTTAAATGGGCAAACTTGCTAGTCCGGCTAGCCACCGGAGCTTCCATCACCTGCACATAGAGGCAGTATGGTTATTACCTGGGAATATGATCCTCTGTTCGTCGTCGTTTCCGACGACAACCAGAGTCTCAGGGGCTACTATCTACACAGGGCACACCTAGCATGTGCAGGACTATCATACATTATTTTACGTACCTCAAAGCCTGTCAGTAGACTCATAAAAGCTTCATGCAATCCGCTTTCGGCGGACGAGATTCTCTCCATCACCGTATTCATCAGCACACGATGTTCATCTGAGATGGCCGCTCGCCCCACCAACTCCCTCAGAACATCCGTTCGCACACTAGGCGGTGTCGGACTCTTTTTTCCGCTCTCTTCGGGAGCCGGACACTGGGAGCTTCGGGGGTTAATGGGATTATCTTCTGGCCTCACCGGACCCGGAGAGGCCCTCCGCGACGACACTTCGGGGTCGCCCGCTTTCGGAGCGAAGGAGTTCGGAGGGGGCGTTTCTCTCTCCATCATCTCTGGAAGAAGATCCCCCGAAGACGAGCTCATTTGAGAGGGGCTAAGGCCCGAACTGCAAAAATAAATGCGGTGGTTATTTTCTCAGAAGAAAAAGAGGGCATACCTGTACTATTAAAGTATTTCGGGTCACTTACGACTCGCTGGAGAACTGATCCCCCTGCAGACTTTGTGCGACAAAAGCACCCCCCGAGGTAGGACCCTCTGTGGGAGACTTCTTCTCCCGTTTGGAAGCTTCGGCTTCCGAATCCCCGGGCGCAGTCCTTTTCCTCCTCCGGTCGTCTTCCTTCATGGAGACGCTCGCTCCCTTGGTTAGAGTGGGCAGCGTTGGGGGCCCGCGTCCGCCCGTATTATCCTCCCCAGTATCTTCCTTCAAGGGCTCCGGGCAAGGTGCGACCTGGAGCATCTTTTCCAATACCGGATTCTCCAAACCCTCAGGGAGGGGGACCGAACACCGAATCAATTTCGCCTTTGTCAGCCAGTCCTGGTCAAAAAGCAAACTCTCAGAAATAACTTCGTAACAAGTGAGAGATAGTGCGTTCGGCCGGAAGATTCCTTACCTGTTCGGCGGCGCGGTTACTGCTCAGGCCCACGTCCTCGGTAATTACCGGACACTCTACCTGAGGTCTGAAGAATGACTTGTACATCTCCTCGTGTGTCAGGCTGAGGAAATTTTGAATGGCACGCGGCCCCTCGGGATTGAACTCCCACAAGCTAAGGGGCCGATGTTTGCAAGGCTGGACTTGACGAACCAGCATAACTTGTATTACCGCAACCAAACTAAAATCTCCATTGAAAATATCTCGAATGCGGCTTTGCAGTATAGGCACGTCCTTGGCTGGACCCCAGCTCAGACCTCTGCTGATCCATGACATCAGTTGTGGTGGAGGGCCCAAGCGGAAAACTGGGGCGGCCGCCCACTTGGCACTTCTAGGAGCCGTGATGTAGAACCACTCCTGTTGCCACAATTCAGACACCTCTGGAATGGAACCTTTGGGCCATGGAGCTCCTGTCATCTTGCATATTGAGGCACCTCCACACGCTGCATGTTGCCCCTTGATCATCTTCGGCTTTACTTCAAAGGTCTTGAGCCACAGGGCAAAGTGAGGGGTAACCCGGAGGAAGGCCTCACACACAACAATAAATGTTGTGATATGAAGAAAGGAGTCCAGAGCTAGATCATGGAAATCTAGCCCGTAATAAAACATCAAACCCCTGACGAAAGGATCCAGAGCAAGGCCTAGACCTCGGAGGAAGTGGGAGACAAACACGACGTTCTCGTTGGGTTCAGGGGAGGGGACGGACTGCCCTCGAGCGGGCAGCCGATGCACAACCTCGGCGGTCAGATATCTGGCCTCCCTCAACTTTTTGATGTCTTCTTCCGTGACGGAGGAAGGCACCCATCGGCCTTGAAGGCTAGATCCGGACATGATTGAAGGTTCGAAGCACCTGACCTGAACCTTGGGTGTTTGAGCTTGAGGTGGGGGAAGGATTCGATTGAGCACGGGAGGGAAAAAAGTAAGAGCCTTGTCCCTTTATAAAGAGGGTGAATATCAAGCATCCTCTCCGTGGCCGTTTGGACTTGCCTATAGTCTAGGAGTCCTAGAAGCGGTTGGATTACCCACGCCCGTATTGATGAGAATCCCGGAATAAGGGGACACGATCTCTGCTTTTACAAGACGTGCCAAGGAAACTGCCTCGCATGACGCGCTGAGGTGGGATAATAAAACGATTCGAATAAAGGCTTGGCCGTGGTGCAGTGTCGCACTACGGAATACGTTAGCGGATTAGATCTATGTAAATATTATTCTCTCTATGGCCATATGTGGAAACTTATTTGGCAGAGCCGGACACTATCTTTGTGTTCAAAATCTTCTATGAAGTACTTGGAGGAGGAACTCGCCTTGCAATGCCGAAGACAATCTGCGCGCCGAACTCGTCGTCATTGAAGCCTGGTTCAGGGGCTACTGAGGGAGTCCTGGATTAGGGGGTGTCCGGATGGCCGGACTATACCTTCAGCCGGACTGCTGGACTATGAAGATACAAGATTGAAGACTTTGTCCCGTGTCCGGAAGGGACTTTCCTTGGCGTGGAAGGCAAGCTTGGCGATACGGATATGTAGATCTCCTACCATTGTAATTGACTTTGTGTAACCCTAACCCTCTCTGGTGTCTATATAAACCGGAGGGTTTTAGTCCGTAGGACAACATACAGAACAACAATCATACCATAGGCTAGCTTCTAGGGTTTAGCCTCTCCGATCTCGTGGTAGATCTACTCTTGTACTACCCATATCATCAATATAAATCAAGCAGGACGTAGGGTTTTATCTCCATCAAGAGGGCCCGAACCTGGGTAAAACTTCGTGTCCCTTGCCTCCTGTTACCATCCGGCCTAGACGCACAGTTCGGGACCCCCTACCCGAGATCCGCCGGTTTTGACACCGACAGGAGGCATGCTTTCATCATAGTAAAATTGCTCATCAAAGCTTGGGGAACAAAAAATGTCATCTTCATCAAACATAGCTTCCCCAAGCTTGTGGCTTTGCATATCATTAGTATCATGGATATTCAAGGAATTCATACTAACAACATTGCAATCATTCTCATCATTCAAATATTTAGTGCCAAACATTTTAATGCATTCTTCTTCTAACACTTTGGCACAATTTTCCTTTCCATCATACTCACGAAAGATATTAAAAAGATGAAGCGTATGAGGCAAACTCAATTCCATATTTTTTTGTAGTTTTCTTTTATAAACTAAACTAGTGCTAAAACAAGAAACAAAAATATTCGATTGCAAGATCTAAAGATATACCTTCAAGCACTCACCTCCCCGGCAACGGCGCCAGAAAAGAGCTTGATGTCTACTACACAACCTTCTTCTTGTTGACGTTGTTCGACCTCCAAGTGCAGAGGTTTGTAGGACAGTAGCAAATTTCCCTCAAGTGGATGACCTAAGGTTTATCAATCCGTAGGAGGCGTAGGATGAAGATGGTCTCTCTCAATAAACCCTGCAACCAAATAACAAAGAGTCTCTTGTGTCCCCAACACACCCAATACAATGGTAAATTGTATAGGTGCACTAGTTCGGCGATGAGATGGTGATACAAGTGGTATATGGATAGTAGATAAAGGTATTTGTAATCTGAAAATATAAAACAACAAGGTAACTAATGATAAAAGTGAGCACAAACGGTATTGCAATGCTAGGAAACAAGGCCTAGGGTTCATACTTTCACTAGTGCAAGTCCTCTCAACAATAATAACATAATTGGATCATATAACTATTCCTCAACATGCAACAAAGAGTCACTCCAAAGTCACTAATAGCGGAGAACAAACGAAGAGATTATGGTAGGGTACGAAACCACCTCAAGTTATTCTTTCCAATCAATCCGTTGGGCTATTCCTGTAAGTGTCACAAACAGCCCTAGAGTTCGTACTAGACTAACACCTTAAGACACAAATCAACCAAAACCCTAATGTCACCTAGATACTCCAATGTCACCTCAAGTATCAGTGGTATGATTATACGATATGCATCACACAATCTCAGATTCATCTATTCAACCAACACATAGAACCTCAAAGAGTGCCCCAAAGTTTCTACCGGAGAATCACGACGAAAACGTGTGCCAACCCCTATGCATAAGTTCATGGGCGGAACATGCAAGTTGATCACCAAAACATACATCAAGTGAATCACGTGATATCCCATTGTCACCACAGATACGCATGGCAAGACATACATCAAGTGTTCTCAAATCTTTAAAGACTCAATCCGATAAGATAACTTCAAAGGGGAAACTCAATCCATTACAAGAGAGTAGAGGGGGAGAAACATCATAGGATCCAACTATAATAGCAAAGCTCGCGATACATCAATATTGTACCACCTCAAGAGCACGAGAGAGAGAGAGATCAAACACATAGCTACTGGTACATACCCTCAGTCCCGAGGGAGAACTACTCCCTCCTCATCATGGAGAGCACCGGGATGATGAAGATAGCCACCGGAGAAGGATTCCCCCTCCGGCAGGGCACCGGGACGGGTCTAGATTGGCTTTCGGTGGCTACGGAGGCTTCTGGCAGCGGAACTCCCGATCTATTGTGCTCCTCGATAGTTTTAGGGTATATGGATATATATATATAGGCGGAAGAAATACATCAGGGGAGCCATGAGGGCCCCACAAGGGTAGAGGGCGCGCCCAGGGGGGTGGGCACGCCCCCCTGCCTCGTGGCTTCCTCGTTGATCCCCTGACGTGCACTCCAAGTCTCCTGTATTGCTTTCTTTCCAAAAATAAGTTCCGTGAAGTTTCAGGTCAATTGGACTCCGTTTGATTTTCCTTTTCTACGATACTCTAAAACAAGGAAAAAAACAGAAACTGGCACTGGACTCTAAGTTAATAGGTTAGTCCAAAAAATCATATAAAATAGCATATAAATGCATATAAAACATCCAAGGTTGATAATATAATAGCATGGAATTATCAAAAATTATAGATACGTTGGAGACGTATCATAGACTTAATAGGCATTTATGTCACTTAATTGCTAGCGTTACCAGTAACGCCCCCCTCTTGATGTACCTTAAACCCCTTGTAACGTGGGTTGGCTGGGGTCCTGACGCACTCTATATAAGCCACCCCCTCCACTTGCACAAGGGTTGGCACCCCCTGTAAACACACGCATACAAATCCAGTCAACCGCCTCTAGGCACCGAGACGTAAGGCCGTTACTTCCTCCGCGAAGGGCTTGAACTCGTAAAACTCGTGTGTACAACTTTGCCATGGCTAGGATCTTGCCTCCTCATACCTACCCCCCATTCTACTGTCAGTCTTAGATCCACGATAGTTGGCGCCCACCGTGGGGCAGGTGTCTTAGCGACTTTTTGGTGGAGTTGCGATTTTTCCGATTCTCATCATCATGGTTTCCGCCGGCGGACTGGTTGAGGGCCACGAGATCCGTCTCGGCGCGCTCGTGTTCATCGCCGACGATTCTGCCTGGCTCCAGGAAGCTCCACTCGACGTCGATGCGCTCCCCGTCCACGGGGCAACGCACTTTCATGCGTGTGTCCGCGGCGTCCTTCTCTGGCAACCGTCGACCCAGTATTGGTCGGTTCCTATGGTGTCCTCATTCCCCGCTGCTCGCCAGCACAAGCGTTCCGGTCGGTCGCGGCTCCAGTGGTGGGTGAGACACGTGGTGGCCCGCTAGTCGGTCACCTCACAAGTCACGGCAATCGAGCCTGGCGAAACTCTCTACGGCCTGTTCGACCTGTCAACTGGCTCCGTCGAGACCGCGTCCGAGTGCGACAGCAGCGATCCCGCGGCAGAAGTTTGATGGTCGACGGACCACCTAGTCCTCCTGGCTTCCCCCACAATGACGTGGTGATGGCGGCGGCATGCGTCGCGCGTTCACGAGGAGTACCGCCCCGAGCCCCTTTCTTCGCAGCGGAGGGAAGTGTTTTGCCGCCGCAACATGGATGCACTTCACACTCCTATCATTGGAGAAACCCCCGAGGCCCGGGCCTTGGAGGAAGCGCGCCTGGGCAACTTGGCTGAGCGCACTCGACTGGAGAACCTGCAGCATGCACTCGACGAGCGTGCTCAGCAGCGGATCCCTGAATTTAGTCGACGGCAGCTTTTTCCGCCTCAAACTCAGGTATACCGCACTTCGATTCAAAATCTCACAGCTGCAGCCCGAATAGCAAAGTCAATCCAGCCTTCCCAGTCGGAGGCAGGCAGGGGTTTGATGCAGATTCGGGCCTTTCTTCAAGCAGCTGGGGAGCAGAACACAACAGTGTAACAGTCACGGAATAGGATTCATAGTAGGTCCGTGGTGGCAGATACAGTACAGTCGGCCCATAGCCCAAGATCGCCCCCACGGCGTGAGGGACGTGGGCACAGACAAGATCAGTGCAGAAACCATGAGCAATATGATCACCGCCTCGGCCACGACGACCGACGTCGAGTGCCCACGCCTCCTCCGAGGAGTGGGTCATATGTGCCTCGGCGGCATGATGACAGACGCCCTCACAACGGCGAGCGAAGAATACCAGTCGACCCAAGGGAGCCAAGCTTTGATGCGAGATCTATTCTCATTCAAGGTCTGGTTGACAGGAATAGAGCACACAGAGAAGGCCATGACAAAGATTATCCGACTGGCAGTAGAGTGCATGTTTCAGGTCTCGAGTGTTTCAGTAGAGCCATCAGGGTTGTAGTGATTCCTCCCAATTTCAGGTTGGCGACTGGAGTCAGCAAGTTTACATGTGAGTCTAAGCCTGACACTTGGCTTGAGGACTATCGAGTAGCTATACAGATTGGTGGTGGCAATGATGAAGTCACCATGAAGCACCTTCCTCTGATGTTGGAAGGCTCGGCCAAGGCATGGCTGAACCAGTTGGCGCCCGACAGTATATTCAGTTGGGAGGAACTCGCCCGAGTGTTTGTTAGGACTTTTGAAGGTACTTGCAAGCGACCAGCGTGGTTGACTGAATTGCAGAGTTGTGTAAAAAAATCGAATGAAACCCTGAGAGACTATATCCAGAGATGGATCATGTTACACCATACAGTGGAGAATGTGTCAGATCACCAAGCAGTCTGTGCCTTCAAGGAAGGCATCAAGTATCGGGAGTTGAATCTGAAATTCGGTCAGACAGGAGATATGTCCCTGACTCGGATGATGGAGATTTCCACCAAATACGCTAACGGCGAAGAGGAAGACTGACTCCGAAGTGGCAAGCACAAAACAGTCGCCCAGGATATCGGTGGAGGTACTTCCAATCGGAAACAGAAGCGTAAGGCCGAGCCAGTTGCTCCTGGTGAGGCTTTAGTTGTGGCTCAAGGGAATTTCAAGGGGAAGCCCAAAGGGCCCTGGAATCCCAAGAAAGTGAAAGATCAAGACGGAAATGATGTGTTGGATTTGCCATGTCACATTCACACCAAGAAAGATGAAGAGGGTAATCTGATTTATCCCAAGCACACCACTCAGCAGTGTCGACTCCTAATCCAGCAGTTCCGAGAGAAACAACCCAAGGAGAAGGAAAATGAGTCGGACAAGGATTAGGACAAGGAAGAGGATGATGATGATTTTCCCAACGTCAACTCCACTCTGATGATTTTTGCTGATGTTGAGAGCAAAAGTAGATTGAAAGTTATCAACAGAGAAGTGAACATGGTTGCTCCAGTAACACCAAGTTATTTGAAGTGGTCCCAGACTACCATCACATTCGACCAGTCTGACCATCCAGCACGTATAGCCACCCCTGGGAGGCAAGCGTTGGTGGTCGACCTAGTTGTTGAAGGCACTCGACTGACTAAAGTGCTGATGGATGGTGGTAGCGGTCTGAATATCCTTTATGCTGAAACCTTGAAGGGAATGGGGATTCCAATGTCCAAGCTCAGCGAAATTAACATGAGTTTCCATGGCGTTATACCTAGCAAGAAGGCTAAATCACTCGGCCAGATCGCCCTTGATGTGGTTTTCGGTGATTCCAAGAATTACCGCAAAGAAAAGTTGACATTCGAAGTAGTGGATTTCAAGAGTGCTTATCATGCCATTCTGGGTAGGCCTGCCTATGCACGTTTCATGGCTTGACCATGTTACGTGTATCTCAAATTGAAAATGCCTGGTCCCAGAGGAGTGATCACTATCACTGGCAATCGCCAGAAGGCAGAAGAGTGCTTCCAGAAGGGCTCAAAAATCACCGATGCACAAATGGCGGTAGTCAAAATGCAAGAATACCAAAAAAATGCAGATCCCAGTGATTTGCTGCGCTCCAAGAAGCCTGCCACTGATTTTGCATTTCAGTCGTCTGGTGAAACCAAGCCGATTCATATTCACCTAACCGATCCTAATGCTGCTCCTACTCATATCTCAACTTCACTCGACAGCAAATAGGAAGAAGCGCTCATCTAGTTCCTCTGTGAGAACTGGAATATCTTTGCATGGAAACCTTCTGACATGCCGGGTGTACCCAGGGGACTGGCTGAGCATCGTTTGCGAGTCGACCCAAAAGTAAAACCAGTCAAGGAACATCTCCGCCGGTCCGCCGTACAAAAGAGAAAGGCAATTGGTGAGGAAGTGGCTCGGCTTCTGGCAGCTGAGTTCATCCGAGAGATTTACCACTCCGAGTGGCTCGCCAATGTTGTTATGGTCCCCAAGAAGGACGACTCACTTCGCATGTGCATTGACTTCAAGCATATCAATCGGGCATGTCCGAAAGATCATTTTCCTCTCCCCAGCATCGACCAAATTGTCGATTCGACTGCGGGGTGTGAGCGTTTGTCTTTCCTATACGCCTATTCCGAGTACCATCAGATCCGACTGTATGGACCCGATGAGATAAAAACAGCTTTCATCACTCCATTCGGGTGCTTTTGTTATGTCACCATGCCATTCGGTCTCAAGAACACTGGGGCCACATTCATGAAGATGATTCAGAAGTGTCTGCTTACTCAAATCAGTCGGAATGTGGAAGCATACATGGATGACATTGTGGTCAAGTCACGTAAAGGTTCTGACCTGCTGACTGACCTTGCTGAAACCTTTGCCAACCTGAGAAGATATGATATCAAGATTAACCCATCAGAGTGCACTTTCGGAGTTCCTGGCGGAAAGTTACTCGTCTTCCTCGTTTCCAAACGAGGGATCGACGTGAACCCAGATAAAGTTGGTGCCATACTCCGGATGAAGCGCCCTGTGCGCGTGCATGATGTCCAGAAGCTTATTGGTTGTTTGGCTGCCTTGAGTCGATTCATTTCTCGCCTCAGTGAAAAGGCATTGCCTCTTTACCGACTGATGAAGAAATCTGACAAGTTCGAGTGGACTCCTAAAGCTGATGCAGCATTTGCAGATCTCAAAGCCCTGTGAAAGTGCAACTATCCCTGGGTGGTTTTGGTAATTCCTAACAACATATAGCTCATTGAGCTAACATTATTCCAAGATTAATATTTCAGGAAAAGCTCAGTGAATGGCATGGCATGGATGAGGAAAGTGGATCCCTCAAAATTCTCAGGACAAAAAGTTTGGCTCAAGCTTCAAGATCAAGACTCTACATTTTATATTTTCGTGATCCAAGATCACATTGAGTCTATAGGAAAAGCCAATACTATCAAGGAGGGATAAGGTGTTGCTTAATGGCTTGCTTGCTCAAAATGCTTAGTGATATGCTCCAAAACCCTCAACTACCTTCCCACATCCACATATGACCTAAACCAAAGGTCAAACTTGGCCCCACCGATTCTTTCTATCTGGTGCCACCGAGTTTCAAATGTCATAGCCACTACCACAAACCCTAGGCAAATCGGTCTCACCGATAGGGATCTCGGTCTCACCGAGATGGGATTGTAATCTCTCTGTTTCCCTTCGTAACGTTTCGGTCCTACCGAGATGAGCGATCGGTCCCACCGAGATTGCAATGTAAACTCTTTGTTTCCCTTTTGTAACATTTCGGTCTCATCGAGATGAGCGAATTGGTCCCACCGAGTTCACCTGACCAACTCTCTGGTTAGCTTATTACCAAAATCTGTCCCACCGAGTTTGTGTAATCGGTCACACCGAGATTACGTTATGCCCTAACCCTAACCATATCGGTCCTACCGAGTTGCATCTCAGTCCCACCGAAAATCCTAACGGTCACTAGGTTTGCTGAATCGGTCCGACCGAGTTTAACCATTCGGTCCCACCGAGTTTGGCAAATTGTGTGTAATGATTAGATTTTGTGTGGAGGCTATATATACCCCTCCACCCACTCTTCATTCATGGAGAGAGCCATCAGAACATACCTACACTTCCAATACACATTTTCTGAGAGAGAACCACCTACACTTGTGTTGAGGTCAAGATATTCCATTCCAACCATATGAATCTTGATATCTAGCCTTCCCCAAGTTGCTTTCCACTCAAATCTTCTTTCCACCAAATCCAAATCCTGTGAGAGAGAGTTGAGTGTTGGGGAGACTATCATTTGAAGCACAAGAGTAAGGAGTTCATCATCAACACACCATTTGTTACTTCTTGGAGAGTGGTGTCTCCTAGATTGGCTAGGTGTCACTTGGGAGCCTTTGACAAGATTGTGGAGTTGAACTAAGGAGTTTGTAAGGGCAAGGAGATCGCCTACTTCATGAAGATCTACCGCTAGTGAGGCAAGTCCTTCGTGGGCGACGGCCGTGATGGAATAGACAAGGTTGCTTCTTCGTGGACCCTTCGTGGGTGGAGCCCTCCGTGGACTCGCGCAACCGTTACCCTCCGTGGGTTGAAGTCTCCATCAACGTGGATGTATGATAGCACCACCTATCGGAACCACAACAAAACATCCGTGTCTCCAATTGCGTTTGAATCCTCCAAACCCTTCCCTTTACATTCTTGCAAGTTGCATGCTTTACTTTCCGCTGCTCATATACTCTTTTGCATGCTTGCTTGAATTGTGTGGAGATTGCTTAACTTGTGCTAAGATAGCTAAAATCTGCCAATAACTAAAATTGGGAAAAGGCTAGATTTTTATTTGGTCAAGTAGTCTAATCACCCTCCGTCTAGACATACTTTCGATCCTACAAGTGGTATTAGAGCTTTGGTCTCCATTTGCTTTGATTTCCATAGCTTTTGGTGGTCATAGCCTTGGTCTCACAACCTAGGAGAGTATGGCGTCTAGCGAGGGAAATTATCACCGTAGAGGTCCTTACTTTGATGGCACTAATTTTGCTAGTTGGAAGCATAAGATGAAAATGCATATTCTTGGACATAACCCCGCCGTTTGGGCTATTGTGTGTATTGGCTTGCAAGGTGAATTCTTTGATGGGAAAGATCCGAACCGTGAAGCTACTGCGGAAGAGTTGAAAATGCTGCAATACAACGCTCAAGCTTGTGATATCCTCTTCAACGGATTGTGCCCCGAAGAATTCAACAAAATCAGCCGTCTTGAGAATGCAAAGGAAATTTGGGATACTTTGATTGATATGCACGAAGGTACCGACTCCGTCAAGGAATCCAAATTGGATATGCTTCAAAGTCAACTTGACAAGTTCAAAATGAAGGATGGTGAAGGTGTCGCTGAAATGTACTCTAGGCTTGCTCTTATCACAAATGAGATTGCCGGCTTAGGGAGTGAAGAGATGACCGATAGATTCATCATCAAGAAGATCCTAAGAGCCTTGGATGGAAAATATGATACCGTGTGCACATTGATCCAAATGATGCCCAATTACAAAGATCTCAAGCCAACGGAAGTCATCGGAAGAATTGTTGCTCATGAGATGTCACTCAAGGATAAAGAGGAACTTCACAACAAATCAAGTGGTGCTTACAAAGCCTCATGTGAAGCCCCCACATCATCGAGTGAGAAACAAACCTTCAATGAAGAATTGAGCTTAATGGTGAAGAACTTCAACAAGTTCTACAAGAGTAGAAGCAAAGAGAGAAGCTCCAGGTCAAGGTCCTACAATGACAAAAGATCTTCTAGTCGAGACCGAAATTGCTACAATTGTGGAAGGCCCGGACACTATTCCAATGAGTGTACGGCCCCCTACAAGAGAAGACAAGATTCTCCCAAGAGAAGAAGTAGAAGAGAAGAATCACCATCTAGAGAAAGAAGGAGTAGAGATGATCGTTATGAACGAAGACCCTCACGGAGAAGCAAGGATTCGGAAAGAAAGGACAAGTCATCAAGGAGCTACACAAAACGAAGACATCAAGCTCATGTTGGTGAATGGGTATCCGGCTCTGGCTCCGACTCCGACAACCACTCCGAGAGAAGCTATCACTCCGACTCCGAATATACTCAAGATGAAAGTGTTGCCGGTCTAGCACTTGTGACAACCAACTCCTACGACATATTTGACTCACCAAATGAAGGAGTTGGAACATGCTTCATGGCTAAAGGCCCAAAGGTATCACACCCCGAGTATGTTGATTTCAATAGTGATGAAGATGACTTGTTAGGTTATGATGACTTACTTGTTGACAACTCTAGTGATGAATACTATGATGAAACGTCAATTAATCATGTTAATCAAGATAAAACAAATGACAATGATAAGGAGAAGATTGAGTCTCTAACTAAAGAACTAAACACTCTTAAGTTAGCTCATGAAACTATCTTAGGAGATCATCGAGAACTTTTAAGGACTCATGAGAAATTACACTTTGAAAAGCTCAACCTTGAGCAAGAGCATGAGTTCTTAAAAGCAATCAATGATGATCTTCGTAAGAAAAGTTCTTCTTACATTGCCAAGCGTTTACTCTTATCCACTTACATGCCTCAAGTCAAGTCTAGTAACAAGAACAAGAAAGATTCTTCATCTAGTAGTAACAATAATCATGCTAAATCCAATATTGTTGCTTCTAGTAGTTCTCTTGATTCCACTAATGATTCTCTTAGCCAAGTTACACTTGAGTAAGAAAATAGCTTATTGAAGGGAATTATAGAGAAAGGTTTTTACAAGAGCCTTGCCGGAAGTAAGCAATTCGAGGAAACTGTACGCAAGCAAGGAAGGCACCGGAAGAATCAAGGTGTTGGTTTTGAACGAAAGTTCAATGCCAATGGAGTTGAGTGGGAAGAAGATCAATACCCCAATACGAAGTTTGTTCCTCAACAAGAGAAGTATGATCCTACTTCTCTCAAAGGGACACAAGCTCAAGATGATCTTCCACCATAAGACCACAAGCAAAAAAGTCAAGGGCAAGCTTCAAGAGGAAATTGATGCATTTGAAGAAGCTCCTAAGGCCTTGGTCAAGTGGGTTCCCAAGACTACTTCAAGTTCCACTTCATCAAGTACAACTACAACACCGAGGATTCCCATCAAGATGGTGTGGATCCCGAAGAAGAAGAACTAGAGAGTTCTTGAGGGTGACTCCGCCAACATACTTCACTCTTATCATCTTGGCAAGAACAAGTGCAATCAACTTCCACATCTTGCACTAGTTCAAGGAGTCACAAACCCTCTTGTTGGTAAGACAAGGGACAAGGTAACCTAAAAGCTTTCATAGACATCATCTTGTGTGTGCATCACTCTATGTCTATGGATATCCTTGTTTGTTCCTTGTGGGACTAACCCATGTAGGTATTGCAAGTGAAACTCACTCCAATGGATAGCTCCAAATGATCTACATCAACATTGAGCATCCACATCTTCAACATCTACATGAAGTCATCATCGACAAAACCCAAGGTTAGTTCATCCCTCTTAGGGGGGATCTCACATCTAGGGGGAGCTTTACTCTAAGAATTGAGCTAAAGCAACTCTAATGGTGTGAACACAACAATGCTTTATGTAAAAGTGGTAACCCCACTTGTGCTTAAACGATGAGTATGACCTATGATCAAATGTTCTCATTTGACTCCTAAGTCAATATACTCATATATAGATGACCTAGTCATCGCAAATTGTTTGATAGATGCTAGAATTGGTTGTGCATGCTTTGCCACATATTTCAATTGCCATTTTATTGTGTGAGCATGTTGATTGCATATTTCACTCATTCGAGGACATCCACTTGTTGTTTTGATTGATTGTTTTTCTTTTCTTTTGCCAAGTGGATGGACAAGAATGCCTAAGAACCCTCTCTAGATATCTATGCTTTTCTCGTCTCAAACTCTATTCATGCTACATCACAAAATTTGATCAAGTCAGATTCGAACCGCTCTGTGTGAGGAGCACTCGGAGTCCCCGATTCGTCATAGACTTAAACTTCCAAAACTTCTTTGTGCGTTTCGGTCTGACCGATTCATCCATTTCGGTCATACCGAGATCACTAAGTCGATCTAGGTTTTAAATCTCGGTGCAACCGATTTGAACCTTTCGGTCACACCGAGTTTCAGTAACTGCTTGCAGTTATGAATCTCGGTGCCACCGAGTTGTTCCACTCGGTCACACTGACAGGGTCGGGCTATATATACTCACGGGCAAAATTTTGGAAATTTCTCCGAAACCCCTTCGCCCGCGCATAGCTCGCTCTGCCTCCTGGGTCTCTGGATCGTCCTCCTTGTCGCCAGCCGCCTCCTGTCGCTGGTCTCCGCCGCCGTCAATGGAATTCTTCCCCGCCGTTGCCGCCGTAGAGAATTCATCGCCAAACTAGGGTATGGACTCGATCACAGTGCTATCCCCGTCCGATTCCTAGCACATTGTGTTCATTATGATTCTTACCACGATTGAAACGCTTCTATCCAGTCAAAACACTCCGTAGATTAGAGTTGAATTGAAAATTTAGGGTTAGGTTTCCGCCGAAACCATCTCGGACCCACCGAGTTGTGGAACTCGGTACCACCGATTCGGCTCAGGCCATTGCACATGTAATTTTCGGTCTGACCGAGAATTGCAAATCGGTGTGACCGAGTTCAGGACTTTGTGAAACCCTAGCTGTCTCGGTGCCACCAAACTGTGACTCGGTCTGACCGAGTTCACTAGTTTAGGTTCCAACAGCTGCTTCGGTATCACCGAGTTTACAAATCAGTTGATCCGAAATGCTTTCTATGGAAAACTAAAACTAAGTTTTTGACTCATTCTTTTGCAAAAACCTCTACATTTTGTGATGCTCATCCACTCTATCTCGTCTATATCTATTCACAGGGTCTGCTGTCAGTGTTTGCAATATGTCTGATCAGAGTGACAGCCAGAACAGGTCAGAGGAGCAGGTTCACCTGAGTGAGGGCACTAGTCCCTCTAGCAGTTTAGATGATGGTAGCAGGAGCACTCCCAGCAACTTGCCCAAAGCTGCCACCAGAACAAGGAAGAAGAAAACTTCAGAGTCTGAGGATGAAGACTATGTGGCAGTTGAGGATGAAGCCACTTCCAAGAAGAAAGTGGTTAAGAAGGAATGTAGCACTACTGCTACCACCAAGCCAGGCATGAAGCAAAAGGTTCCTGCAAAGAGAATTCCAATGTCTAAGGCCAGAGCATCTACTCAAGTCCCTTTGGGATCTGAACCCAAAGAGGCTGCTGTAGAAGGGAAGAAGAGGAAGGAGAGGATCAAAAAGACCACTGCTAGAGTGCTTGGGAGATCCTCAATCATGAGAGATTCTGAATAGGAAGAGGAAGAAGAGGTTGCTGCACCAGCACCTAAGGCCCAGAAGCTTATGGGTGATGCTATCAGGATAGGGGTTGCTTCATCAAAGCCCAAAGAAGCACCCAAAGCAGCCTCCAAGCCCAAGAGTGCACCTAAGAGGAATACCAGGAGTATACTAGCTGCTGAGAAGAACAAGGCCCCAGTGCCTGAAGTTGCTGCTGATGAAGATGATGAAGGACAAGTCCTGAGAAAGCTCAAACCCAAGATTCCAGACCACAATGATGCTCATCCTGTGGCTGAGAACATGAAGATCAGGAGAGACTCAGGGTTGAGGCTATGGAGAGAGACAGATCCATATGCTACCAGGAGAAGGACTACTGTTGATTACATGTTCCACACAAAGGAACAGCAGGACTTCTATGAGACAGTGTTGTTGGACAAGAAGCCTATAGTGTGTGAAATGAGGTGGGTTGACTGGAAGTATATCAAGGAAAATGAGGAACACTATCCTGGTGTGTTTGACAGCTTCAGTGCTTGTGGAGTTGCAGACTTTGTTGGGCAGAAGCTCACAAAGTGGAATGAGGAGCTCATAATGCAATTCTACTCCACAGCACACTTCTATCCAGATGGCAGGATAGTATGGATGTCTGAAGGTACAAGGTACCACTCAACTATCGAGGAATGGGCAAATCTGATCAATGCTCCTAAGGAAGAAGAAGATGACTTGGATGTCTATGCCAAGAAGAAGATGGATCACAACTCTATGGCAAACATGTACAAGAAGATTCCTGAAGATGATCTTGAGACTCACCAGTTTGGGTCAGTAAAACACTTGCTGTCAGGGCTGCCTACAATCAATTGGATCCTTAGGCACACTCTCTTGCCCAAGTCTCGTGATCATAGAATGATCAGAGGCCATGCAATTAACTTGCTACATATATTTGACGTGCCACATAAGTTCAAGGTCATGAGCCTTATAGTTGAGACTATCAAGAGGACTGCAGCTGACCAGAAAAGAAGTTGTGGATATGCCCCACAAATCCAGAAGTTGATAAACTCAAAGATGGGCACACGCACATACCTGTTGGATAAGGAACACTTGCCTATCTACCCAGACTTCGAGGACAATCAAGTTGTGATGAATGAGAATGAACCATCATCAGTACAAGCTCAAGAGAAGAAGGAGAAAGCAAAGAAAGAGAAGGCTGCCAATATGCCAACTCAAGAGGAGGCATCTGAGTACTTTTTGAAAAGCAAGCAAGATCAACTTGGCTACCTGATTGCATCCACTCTGAGGATTGAGAAGGGACTGGCCACCCTGACTCAAAACCAGGAGAGCTTGGAAAGAATCGTGGAGCAAAATTTCTATGACTTGGATGTGAAGGTAACTTAGATTCAGTCTGTTGTGGAGCAACTTCAAGATGATATGCAGGAGAGGAAGGGCAAGACAACCACTGATGCATTTGCCAGAGTGCCTAGAGCTTAGAGATCCGCTGCAGTGCCTGTTCCAGACACTAGAGCCACTTCATCCGCACCAGCTATAGCTTCAGCGCAACCAGCTCCAACACCAACTCCATCAGCTCCATCCACATCAACTGAAGCCTTCGTCCTTGGTGTTCTCCGGACACCACCACCTGAAGACCAAGCTTGAGAGACGTTCTAGTGCTATGCATTTTCTATGAAATTTTTGGTAACTTGTTGCCAAAGGGGGAGAAAAATGTATAGATCATAGGCTTCGAGAGAGAGTGTTGCTTTTTATTCTCTCTTGCTTTGGTGGTTGCACTTTGTTTGTCTTTTGATTGCTTGAGATACTATGCTATTAGCTGTGAGACATTGATGATCATGTGGTTGATCATAAGCTACACTTATGCTTGTTAGATAATATTATCTTACTTATCCTTATATGATCATTCACTTTGCTTGGTGATGAGTGCATGTATTTAATTCTTATCATTTTGAGCGCTCCACCAAGATGTATGTGACATGGAAGAGTAACCCATGATCCCAACTCATTGTGCATTTGCAGTCCAAAGCAAATCTTAAGATATGCACAAATTTAGGGGGAGCTCTTGCTTTTCACATACTTCTCAAAGCGACAATATCTTTCACTCTTATTATCATTTGTCGAAGCTTTGATCTATATGTTGTCATCAATTACCAAAAAGGGGGAGATTGAAAGTGCAACTATCCCTGGGTGGTTTTGGTAATTCCTAACATCATATAGCTCATTGAGCTAACATTATTCCAAGATTAATATTTCAGGAAAAGCTCAATGAATGGCATGGCATGGATGAGGAAAGTGGATCCCTCAAAATTCTAAGGATAAAAAGTTTGGCTCAAGCTTCAAGATCAAGACTCTACATTTTATATTTTAGTGATCCAAGATCACATTGAGTCTATAGGAAAAGCCAATACTATCAAGGAGGGACGAGGTGTTGCTTAATGGCTTGCTTGCTCAAAATGCTTAGTGATATGCTCCAAAACCCTCAACTACCATCCCACATCCACATATGACCTAAACCAAAAGTCAAACTCGGCCCCACCGATTCTTTCTATCCGGCGCCACCGAGTTTCAAATGTCATAGCCACTGCCACAAACCCTAGGCAAATCGGTCTCACCGATAGGGATCTCGGTCTCACCGAGATGGGATTGTAATCTCTCTGTTTCCCTTCGTAATGTTTTGGTCCTACCGAGATGAGCGATTGGTCCCACCGAGATTGCAATGTAAACTCTCTGTTTCCCTTTTGTAACATTTTGGTCTCACCGAGATGAGCGAATCGGTCCCACCGAGTTTACCTGACCAACTCTCTGGTTAGATTATTACCAAAATCGGTCCCACCGAGTTTGTGTAATCGGTCACACCGAGATTATGTTATGCCCTAACCCTAACCATATCGGTCCTACCGAGTTGCATCTCAGTCCCACCGAAAATCCTAACGGTCACTAGGTTTGCTGAATCGGTCCGACCGAGTTTAACCATTCGGTCCCACCGAGTTTGGCAAATTGTGTGTAACGGTTAGATTTTGTGTGGAGGCTATATATACCCCTCCACCCACTCTTCATTTGTGGAGAGAGCCATCAGAACATACCTACACTTCCAATACACATTTTCTGAGAGAGAACCACCTACACTTGTGTTGAGGTCAAGATATTCCATTCCAACCATATGAATCTTGATCTCTAGCCTTCCCCAAGTTGCTTTCCACTCAAATCTTCTTTCCACCAAATCCAAATCCTGTGAGAGAGAGCTGAGTGTTGGGGACACTATCATTTGAAGCACAAGAGCAAGGAGTTCATCATCAACACACCATTTGTTACTTCTTGGAGAGTGGTGTCTCCTAGATTAGCTAGGTGTCACTTGGGAGCCTCTGACAAGATTGTGGAGTTGAACCAAGGAGTTTGTAAGGGCAAGGAGATTGCCTACTTCGTGAAGATCTACCGCTAGTGAGGCAAGTCCTTCGTGGGCGACGGCCGTGATGGAATAGACAAGGTTGCTTCTTCGTGGACCCTTCGTGGGTGGAGCCCTCCGTGGACTCGCGCAACCGTTACCCTCCATGGGTTGAAGTCTCCATCAACGTGGATGTACGATAGCACCACTTATCGGAACCACGACAAAACATCCGTGTCTCCAATTGCGTTTGAATCCTCGAAACCCTTCCCTTTACATTCTTGCAAGTTGCATGCTTTACTTTCCGCTACTCATATACTCTTTTGCATGCTTGCTTGAATTGTGTGGAGATTACTTGACTTGTGCTAAGATAGCTAAAATCTGCCAAGAACTAAAATTGGGAAAAGGCTAGATTTTTATTTGGTCAAGTAGTCTAATCACCCCCTCTAGACATACTTTCGATCCTACACCCTGCTTTCCACCCAACCGGTGCTCGCTGCCCCAATCAGCAAAGAGCCTTTACTACTTTACATTGCAGCCACTGGACAAGTTGTCAGTACAGTACTCACGGTCTAGCGGGAAGAAGGAAAAACCTATAAAGTTCAGCGCCTAGTATATTATGTTTCTGAAGTTTTAACTCCATCCAAGCAAAGATATCCACATTACCAGAAGCTTGTTTATGGGATTTACATGACCACGAAGAAGGTTGCGCATTATTTCTCTGATCACTCCATTGCAGTCGTCAGTGACGCACCATTGTCAGAAATTCTGAACAACAGAGATGCAACTGGTTGAGTGGCAAAATGGGCGATTGAACTCCTTCCCTTGGATATCAAGTTTGAGGCAAAGAAAGCTATCAAGTCCCAGGTAATAGCGGATTTCCTCGCCGAGTGGATCGAACAGCAACTGCCGACTCAGATTCACTCGGACCATTGGACCATGTTTTTTGATGGATCTAAGATGCTGAATGGTTCTGGCGTTGGGGTAGTATTGGTATCCCCCCGAGGTGACAAGCTCCGCTATGTTCTCCAAATTCATTTTGATTCCTCCAACAGCGAAGCTGAATATGAGGCACTTTTGTACGGGTTGCGTATGGCCATTTCATTCGGTGTCCGTCGCCTCATGGTCTACAGCGACTCAGATTTGGTGGTGAATCATGTGATGAAGGAGTGGGACGTCAGAAGCCTGACTATGACCGGCTACTGCAATGCAGTGAGAAAGTTAGAGAAGAAGTTTGAGGGTTTAGAACTCCATCACATACCCCGACTGAAAAATCAAGCAGCGGATGATTTGGCGAAGATAGGTTCCAAGAGGGAAGCCATTCCCAGCAATGTGTTTTTGGAACATATTCATACACCTTTAGTCCAGGAAGATCCTTTCACTGAAGAGCCCCCGCAACCAAAGAGCGCCGCTGATCCGACTGAAGTCGAAGTCCCGTCCGTGGTCGACTTGATCATGGAGGTTTTGGTCATCACTCCCGACTGGACAGTGCCGTACATCGTGTACATCCTTAGGAAGGAACTCCCAGAGGACGAAGAAGAAGCCTGATAGATCGTCTGCCGATCCAAAGCTTTTACCATGATAAGAGGGCAACTGTTCAGAGAAAGTGTAACTGGAGTCAGCCAGAAATGCATAACACCAGAGGAAGGTCGAGTGATCCTCAACGACATCCACTCGGGGACCTGTGGTCACCACGCGTCTTCTCGGACCATTGTGGCCAAAGCATACTGAGCAGGATTTTATTGGCCACAGGAAAATGAGATGGCACAAGAAATAGTCGAGAAATGTGAAGGTTGCCAGTTTTACTCCAACATGTCTCGCAAGCCTGCGTCAGCTCTGAAGACCATTCCACTCATCTGGCCCTTCACTGTTTGGGGTTTGGACATGGTGGGACCTCTGAGAACGGGTAGGAGCGGCTTCACTCATGTACTCGTGGCAGTCGACAAGTTCACCAAATGGATTGAAGCCAAACCCATCAAAAGTCTTGAAGCCAGTACTGCGGTCAGTTTCATCGGAGAGTTAACATTCAGATATGGTGTTCCGCACAGCATCATCATTGACAATGGGTTGAACTTCGATTCTGATGAGTTCAGAGCCTTCTATGCTTCCCAAGGCACTCGGGCCGACTACGCTTCAGTCGCCCATCCCCAGTCGAATGGACAAGCTGAAAGAGCAAACAGATTGATTCTCAAAGGACTGAAACCCCGACTGATGCGTGATCTCAAGCACGCGGGAGGCGCCTGGGTCGATGAACTTCCATCCGTGCTCTGGGGCTTGAGGACAACTCCTAATCGGTCGACTGGCCGAACTCCATTCTTCCTGGTTTATGGAGCTGAAGTTGTTATTCCGAGTGACTTGCTTCACAACGCACCCAGAGTCGAGCTTTTCTCAAAAGATGAAGTAGAACAGGCTCGACAAGATGCAGTTGATCTCCTACTAGAGGAAAGAGAGATGGCCCTGATCCGGTTGACCATTTATCAGCAAGACCTGCGTCGATTCCACGCCAGAAACGTGAGGGGTCGAGCATTTCAAGAAGGAGACTTGGTTCTTCGAGTGGATCAGCAGAAACCACACAAGCTCGCTCCTACTTGGGAAGGCCCCTTCATTATCACCAGAGTGCTCCACAACGAAGCATACCACTTATACAACGTCGAGCACAAGAAAGACGAGCCACGCGCTTGGAATGCGGAGCTGCTCTGCCCCTTTTACACTTAAGCATTCAGACTGTTGAGATGTAATAAGAAATATGCTTTAGTTTGATTATCAAAGACACAGTTTTACAGTCTCTTAAATGATTGTTGTTCCTTTTTTACATGTTCTAAATCCCCTAGTGGGTGCCTTAGATGCGAATCCGTTTCCCCTAAGTTTGAAAAATCGTACCGAGTGGTGAGCAAGCCTCTCACTTGGAGGCTTAGCTGCGAATCTGTTTCGCCTAAGTTTGAAAAATCCTACTGACTGATGAGCAAGTCTCTCACTCGGGGACTTAGCTGCAGTCCAGTACTCGCCTAAGTTTAAAAAATCCTACTGAATGATGAGCAAGTATCTCACTCAAGGGCTTAGCTGCAGTTCAGTACTCGCCTAAGTTTAAAAAAATCCTACCGGGTGGTGAGCAAACCTCTCACTCGGGGGCTTAGCTGTAGTCCAGTACTCGCCTAAGTTT
>NC_041384.1:105171447-105204354 GCF_002162155.2 Triticum dicoccoides | reverse complement strand
CACTCTCACCCAGAGGCTTAGATGCAGTCCAGTACTCACCTAAGTTTTTAAAAATCATGTCGAGTGGTGAGCAAGCCTCTCACTCAGGGGCTTAGCTGCAGTCCAGTACTCGCCTAAGTTTAAAAAATCCTATCGAGTGGTGAGCAAGCCTCTCACTCGGGGGCTTAGCTGCAGTCCACTACTCGCCTAAGTTTAGAAAATCCTACCGAGTGATGAGCAACCCTCATACTCGGGGCCTTAGCTGCAGTCCAGTACTCGCCTAAGTTTGAAACACATCCCCATCCGTGATACGTCTCCGTCGTATCTACTTTTCCAAACACTTTTGCCCTTGTTTTGGACTCTAACTTGTATGATTTGAATGGAACTAACCCGGACTGACGTTGTTTTCAGCAGAATTGCCATGGTGTTGTTTTATGTGTTGAAAACAAATATTCTTGGAATGACCTAAAACTCCATGGAACATCTTAGAAAAAAATCCTCGCCAAGATGAAGACCAGGGGCCCCACACCCTGTCCATGAGGGTGGGGGGCGCCCCCCCTCTAGGGCGCGCCCCCCTACCTCGTGGGCCCCCTGGATGCCCTCCGACGCCAACTCCAACTCTATATATTTGCTTTCGGAGAGAAAAAAATCAGAGAGAAGAAATCATCGCGTTTTACGATACGGAGCCGCCGCCAAGCCCTAAAACCTCTCGGGAGGGCTGATATGGAGTCCGTTCGGGGCTCCGGAGAGGGGGATTCGTCGCCGTCGTCATCATCAACCATCCTCCATCACCAATTTCATGATGCTCACCGCCGTGCGTGAGTAATTCCATCGTAGGCTTGCTGGACGGTGATGGGTTGGATGAGATTTATCATGTAATCGAGTTAGTTTTGTTAGGGTTTGATCCCTAGTATCCATTATGTTCTGAGATTGATGTTGCTATGACTTTGCTATGCTTAATGCTTGTCACTAGGGCCCGAGTGCCATGATTTCAGATCTGAACCTATTATGTTTTCATGAATAGATGTGAGTTCTTAATCCTATCTTGCAAGTCTATAGTCACCTACTATGTGTTATGATCCGGCAACCCCGAAGTGACAATAATCGGGACCACTCCCGGTGATGACCATAGTTTGAGGAGTTCATGTATTCACTATGTGCTAATGCTTTGTTCCGGTTCACTATTAAAGGAGGCCTTAATATCCCTTAGTTTCCAATAGGACCCCGCTGCCACGGGAGGGTAGGACAAAAGATGTCATGCAAGTTCTTTTCCATAAGCACGCATGACTATATACAAAATACATGCCTACATTACATTGATAAATTGGAGCTAGTTCTGTGTCACCCTATGTTATGACTGTTACATGATGAACCGCATCCGGCATAATTATCCATCACTGATCTGGTGCCTACGAGTTTTCCATATACTGGTTTACGCTTGTTTACTTTCCCACTGCTACTGTTACAATCACTACAAAATACCAAAAACATTACTTTTGCTGTCTTTACTTTTGTTGCTGCTACCACCACTATCATATTACTGTGCTACTAAACACTTTGCTGCAGATACTAAGTTTCCAAGTGTGGTTGAATTGACAACTCAGCTGCTAATACTTGAGAATATTCTTTGGCTCCCCTTGTGTGGAATCAATAAATTTGGGTTGAATACTCTAACCTCGAAAGCTGTTGCGATCCCCTATACTTGTGGGTTATCAAGACAAATTTCTGGCACTGTTGCCGGGGAGCTGCTATGTCTTGAGCTTGTGTTGGTTTTCCCCGAAGAGGAAGGGATGATGCAGCAGAGTAGCGTAAGTATTTCCCTCAGTTTTTGAGAACCAAGGTATCAATCCAGTAGGAGGCCACACTCAAGTCCCTCGTACCTGCACAAAGCGATAGCTACTCGCAACCAACACGATTAGGGGTTGTCAATCCCTTCACGGCCACTTACGAGAGTGAGATCTGATAGATATACTATTTTTGGTATTTTTGGTATAAAGATGCAAAGTAAAAAGTAAAAGCAAAGCAAGATTAAAGTGATGGAGATTGATATGATGAGAATAGACCCGGGGGCCATAGGTTTCACTAGTGGCTTCTCTCAAGAGCATAAGTATTCTATGGTGGGTGAACAAATTACTGTTGAGAAATTGACAGAATTGAGCATAGTTATGAGAATATCTAGGCATGATCATGTATATAGGCATCACGTCCGTGACAAGTAGATCGAAATGATTCTGCATCTACTACTATTACTCCACTCATCGACCGCTATCCAGCATGCATCTAGAGTATTAAGTTAAAAACAGAGTAACGCCTTAAGCAAGATGACATGATGTAGAGAGATAAATTCATGCAATATGAAATAAACCACATCTTGTTATCCTCGATGGCAATGATGCAAGACGTGCCTTGCTGCCCCTTCTGTCACTGGGTAAGGACACCGTAAGATCGAACCCAAAGCTAAGCACTTCTCCCATGGCAAGAGCTACCAATCTAGTTGGCCAAACCAAACGGATAATTCGAAGAGACTTGCAAAGATAACCAATCATACATAAAATAATTCAGAGAAGATTCAAGTATTATTCATAGATAGACTTGATCATAAACCCACAATTCATCGGTCTCAACAAACACACCGCAAAAAGAAGATTACAACGAATAGATCTCCACAAGAGAGGGGGAGAACTTTGTATTGAGATTCAAAGAGAGAGAAGAAGCCATCTAGCTACTAACTATGGACCCGAAGGTCTGAGGTAAACTACTCACACTTCATCGAAGAGGCTATGATGATGTAGAAGCCCTCCATGATGACGGCCCTCTTTCGGCGGAGCTCCGAAACAGGCTCCAAGATGGGATCTCGTGGATACAGAAAGTTGCGGCGGTGGAATTAGGTTTTTGGCTCCTGTTCTGATCGTTTGGGGGTACGTGTGTATATATAGGAGGAAGAAGTACGCCGGAGGAGCAACGAGGGGCCCATGAGGCAGGGGGCGCGCCCTAGGGGGGGGCGCCCCCCACCCTCGTGACCGCCTCTTTTGTTCCTTGGAGCAGGGTCCAAGTCTCCTGGATCACGTTCGGTGAGAAAATCACGTTCCCGAAGATTTTGTTCCGTTTGGACTCCGTTTGATATTTTGTTTCTTCGAAACACTGAAATAGGCAAAAAACAACAATTCTGGGCTGGGCCTCTGGTTAATAGGTTAGTCCCAAAAATAATATAAAAGTGGAAAATAAAGCCCAATATAGTCCAAACAGTAGATACTATAGCATGGAGCAATCAAAAATTATAGATACGTTGGAGACGTATCAGGCATCCCCAAGCTTAATTCCTGCTCGTCCTCGAGTAGGTAAATGATAAAAAGAGAATTTTTGATAGGTAGTGCTACTTGGCATAATTTCAATGCAAATCTTCTTAATTGTGATATGAATATTCAGATTAGAAAGATTCAAGGCGAAAGTTTATATTGACATAAAAATAATAATACTTCAAGCATACTAACAAAGCAATTATGTCTTCTCAAAATAACATGGCCAAAGAGAGTTATCCCTACAAAATCATATAGTCTGGCTATGCTCCATCTTCAGCACACAAAGTATTTAAATCATGCACAACCCCGATGACAAGCCAAGCAATTGTTTCATACTCTAACTTTTTCAAAACTTTTTCAATCTTCACGCAATACATGAGCGTGAGCCATGGATATAGCACTATAGGTGGAATATAATGGTGGTTGTGGAGAAGACAAAAAGGAGGGGAAGATAGTCTCACATCAACTAGGCGTATCAACGGGCTATGGAGATGCCCATCAATAGATATCAATGTGAGTGAGTAGGGATTGCCATGCAACGAATGCACTAGAGCTATAAATGTATGCAAGCTCAACAAAAGAAACTAGTGGGCGTGCATCCAACTTGCTTGCTCACGAAGACCTAGGGCAATTTGAGGAAGCCCATCATTGGAATATACAAGCCAAGTTCTATAATGTAAAATTCCCACTAGTATACGAAAGTGACAACATATGAGACTCTCTATATGAAGAACATGGTGCTACTTTGAAGCACAATATATGAAACTTGCTATATCATGGTGCTACTTTGAAGCACAAGTGTGGAAAAAAGGATAGTAGCATTGCCCCTTTTTTTGGGCCGTTTTTTCTTTGGCCTTTCTCTTTTTTTATTGGGATAATGCTCTATTGAATGATGATCATCACACTTTTATTTATTTACAACTCAATGATTACAAGTCGATTCTAAAACAAAGTATGACTCTATATGGATGCCTCCGGTGGTGTACTGGGATATGCAATGAATCAAGAGTGACAAGTATGAAGAAATTATGAACGGTGGCTTTGCCACAAATACTATGTCAACTACATGATCATGCTAAGCAATATGACAATGATGAATGTGTCATGATGAACTAGATGGTGGAAAGTTGCATGGCAATATATCTCGGAATGGCTATGGAAATGCCATAATAGGTAGGTATGGTGGTTGTTTTGAGGAAGGTATATGGTAGGTGTATGATACCGGCGAAAGGTGCGCGGTATTAGAGAGTCTAGCAAAGGTGGAAGGGTGAGAGTGCGTATAATCCATGGACTCAACATTAGTCATAAAGAACTCATATACTTATTGCAAAAATCTAGAAGTTATCAAAGCAAAGTATTACGCGCATGCTCCTAGGGGGATAGATTGGTAGGAAAAGACCATCGCTCGTCTCCGACCGCCACTCATAAGGAAGACAATCAATAAACAAATCATGCTCCGACTTCGTTACATAACGGTTCACCATACGTGCATGCTACAGGAATCACAAACTTTAACACAAGTATTCTTTAAATTCACAACTACTCAACTAGCATGACTTTAATATTATCACCTCCATATCTCAAAACAATTATCATGCTTCAATCTTTTCTTAGTATTCAACACACTCAAAAGAAAGTTTCACAAATCTTGAATACCAAGCATATTATTATTAAGAAAATTACCATGCTATTAAGAGACTCTCAAAACAATTTAAGTGAAGCATGAGAGATCAATAGTTTCTTTAAAACAAATCCACCACCGTGCTCTAAAAGATCTAAGTGAAGCACATAGAGCAAAATTATCTAGCTCAAAAGATATAAGTGAAGAACATAGAGCAAAATTATCTAGCTCAAAAGATATAAGTGAAGCACATAGAGCAAAATTATCTGGCTCAAAAGATATAAGTGAAGCACATAGAGCAAAATTATCTGGCTCAAAAGATATAAGTGAAGCACATAGAGCAAAATTATCTAGCTCAAAAGATATAAGTGAAGCACATAGAGTATTCTATCAAATTTTAATTCAAGTAGGGCTCTCTCAAAAGGTGTGTACAGCAAGGATGATTGTGGTATACTAAGACACAAAGACACAAATAATACAAGACGCTCCAAGCAAAACACATATCATGTTGGTGAATAAAAATATAGCTCCAAGTAAATTACCGATGGAAGTGGACGAAAGAGGGGATGCCTTCCGGGGCATCCCCAAGCTTTGACTTTTTGGTGTCCTTGGATTATCTTGGGGGTGCCATGGGAATCCCCAAGCTTAGGCTCTTGCCACTCCTTGTTCCATGATCCATCAAAAGAATTCACCCAAAACTTGAAAAATTCACAACACAAAACTCAAAATAGAAAAGTCGTGAGCTTCGTTAGCGAAAGAAAACAAAAGACCACTTCAAGGTAATGTAATGAACTCATTATTTCTTTATATTGGTGTTAAACCTACTGTATTCCAACTTCTCTATGGATTATAAACTATTTTACTGGCCATAGATTCATCAAAATAAGCGAACAAGACACGAAAAACAGAATCTGTCAAAAACAGAACAGTCTGTAGTAATCTGTAGCTAGCGCAAGATCTGGAACCCCAAAAATTCTAAAATAAATTTCTGGACGTGAGGAATTTATCTTTTAATCATTTTCAAAAAGAATTAACTAAATATCACTCTTCAAATAAAAATGACAGCAGTTCTCGTGAGCGCTAAAGTTTCTGTTTTTTACAGCAAGTTCAACAAGACTTTCCCCAAGTCTTCCCAACGGTTCTACTTGGCAAAAACACTAATTAAACACAAAAAACACAACCAAAACAGAGGCTAAATAATTTATTTATTAATAATCAGGAGCTAAAAGCAAGGAATAAAAATAAAATTGGGTTGCCTCCCAACAAGCGCTATCGTTTAACGCCCCTAGCTAGGCATAAAAGCGAGGATAGATCTAGGTATTGCCACCTTTGGTAGGCAATTCATAAGTGGCTCTCATGATAGTTTCATATGGTAATTTTATTTTATTTCTTGGAAAGTGTTCCATGCCCTTTTTTAATGGAAATTGAAATCTAATATTCCCTTCCTTCATATCAATAATCGCACCAACCGTTCTAAGGAAAGGTCTACCAAGAATAATAGGGCAAGAAGGATTGCTATCTATATCAAGAACAATGAAATCTACGGGCACATAATTCCTATTTGCAACAAAAAGAACATCATTAATCCTTCCCATAGGTTTCTTAATAGTGGAATCCGCAAGATGCAAGTTTAGAGAGCAATCAACAAAATTACGGAAATCTAGCAAATCACACAAAGTCTTGGGAATAGTAGAGGCACTAGCACCCAAATCACACAAAGCATAAAACTCATGATCTTTAATTTTAATTTTAATAGTTGGTTCCCACTCATCATAGAGTTTTGTAGGGATAGAAACTTTCAAGTCAAGTTTTTCTTCATAAGATTGCATCAAGGCATCAACAATATGTTCGGTGAAGGCTTTATTTTGACTATAAGCATGTGGAGAATTTAGCACGGATTGCAACAAGGAAATACAATCAATTAAAGAGCAACTTTCATAATTAAATTCCTTGAAGTCCAATATAGTGGGTTTAGCAACATGTAGATTTTTATTTCTTTCAATCCCACTTTCATCAATTTCATCATTAAGATCTAAATACTCCGAATTTTTAGAATGCCTTCTAGGTAAAGGAAGATCATATTCAGTTTCATCAAGATTCATATTGCAAAACAAAGATTTAGTAGGGGACACATCAATAACTTTTAGATCTTCATCTTGATTTTCATAGGAATTGGAAGAACACGCTTTAATAAAGGCATCTTTGGAAGCACGCATCCTAGCGGTTCTTTCTTTGCACTCATCAATGGAAATTGTCATGGCTTTGAGAGACTCATTGATATCATGCTTAGGAGGAATAGATCTAAGCTTTAAAGAATCAACCTCAAGAGAAATTCTATCAGCGTTCCTAGCCAAATCATCAACTTTAAGCAATTTCTCCTCAAGCAAAGCATTAAAATTCTTTTGTGAATTCATAAACTCTTTAACACTATTCTCAAATTCAGAGGGCATCTTATTATAATTTCCATAAGAGTTGTTGTAGGAAATCCCATAATTATTAGAAGGATTACTAGGATATGGCCTAGGATTAAAATTCCCTCTATAAGCGTTGTTACCAAAATTATTCCTACCAACAAAATTCACATCCATAGATTCATTGTTATTCTCAATCAAAGTAGACAAAGGCATATCATTAGGATCAGAAGAAACACTCTTAGTAGCAAATAATTTCATAAGTTCATCCATCTTTCCACTCAAAACATTGATTTCTTCTATCGCATGCACTTTTTTATTAGAAGTTCTTTCAGTATGCCATTGAGAATAATTAACCATAATATTATCTAGGAGTTTAGTAGCATCTCCTAAAGTGATTTCCATAAAAGTGCCTCCCGCGGCCGAATCTAAAAGATTTCTAGAAGCAAAATTCAATCTGGCATAAAAATTTTGTATGATCATCCACAAATTCAAACCATGAGTAGGGCAATTACGTATCATTAATTTCATTCTCTCCCAAGCTTGTGCAACATGTTCATGATCAAGTTGCTTAAAATTCATAATATCGTTTCTAAGAGAGATGATCTTAGCGGGAGGAAAATACTTAGAGATAAAAGCATCTTTGCACTTGTTCCATGAATCAATACTATTCTTAGGCAAAGACGAAAACCAAGCTTTAACACGATATCTAAGCGAAAAAGGAAATAGCTTCAATTTAACGACATCATTATTGACATCTTTTTTCTTTTGCATATCACATAAATCAACGAAGCTATTCAGTGAGTAGCGGCATCTTCACTAGGAAGGCCGGCGAATTGATCTTTCATAACAAGATTCAATAAAGCAGTATTAATTTCACAAGATTCAGCATCGGTAAGAGGAGCAATCAGAGTGCTAAGGAAATCATTATTATTGGTATTGGTGAAGTCACATAATTTAGTAGTATCTTGAGCCATCGCGACAAGCAAGCAATCTAACACACAAGCAAACAAAAAGCAAGCGGGCAAACAAGAGGCAAATAGAGAGGGAGGATAGAGAGAGAGGGGGCGAATAAAACGGCAAGGGTGAATTGGGGGGGGGGAGAGGAAAACGAGAGGCAAATGGAAAATAATGTAATGCGAGAGATAGGGATTGTGATGGGTACTTGGTATGTTGACTTTTTGCGTAGACTCCCCGGCAATGGCGCCAGAAATCATTCTTGCTACGTCTTGAGCTTGGGTTGGTTTTCCCCAAAGAGGAAGGGATGATGCAGCAGAGTAGCGTAAGTATTTCCCTCAGTTTTTAAGAACCAAGGTATCAATCCAGTAGGAGGCTACGCTCAAGTCCCTCGTACCTGCACAAAGCGATAGCTACTTGCAACCAACGCGATTAGGGGTTGTCAATCCCTTCACGGTCACTTACGAGAGTGAGATCTGATAGATATAATATTTTTGGTATTTTTGGTATAAAGATGCAAAGTAAAAAGTAAAAGCAAAGTAAAAAAGCAAAGCAAGATTAAAGTGATGGAGATTGATATAATGAGAATAGACCCGGGGGCCATAGGTTTCACTAGTGGCTTCTCTCAAGAGCATAAGTATTCTACGGTGGGTGAACAAATTATTGTTGAGCAATTGACAGAATTGAGCATAGTTATGAGAATATCTTGGCATGATCATGTATATAGGCATCACGTCCGTGACAAGTAGATCGAAACAATTCTGCATCTACTACTATTACTCCACTCATCGACCGCTATCCAGCATGCATCTAGAGTATTAAGTTAAAAATAGAGTAACGCCTTAAGCAAGATGACATGATGTAGAGAGATAAATTCATGCAATATGAAATAAACCCCATCTTGTTATCCTCGATGGCAACAATGCAATACGTGCCTTGATGCCCCTTCTGTCACTGGGTAAGGACACCGCAAGATCGAACCCAAAGCTAAGCACTTCTCCCATGGTAAGAACTACCAATTTAGTTGGCCAAACCAAACGGATAATTCGAAGAGACTTGCAAAGATAACCAATCATACATAAAAGAATTCAGAGAAGATTCAAATATTATTCATAGATAGACTTGATCATAAACCCACAATTCATCGGTCTCAACAAACACACCACAAAAAGAAGATTACATCGAATAGATCTCCACAAGAGAGGGGGAGAACTTTGTATTGAGATTCAAAGAGAGAGAAGAAGCCATCTAGCTACTAACTATGGACCCGAAGGTCTGAGGTAAACTACTCACACTTCATCGGAGAGGCTATGATGATGTAGAAGCCCTCCGTGATGACGACCCTCTTCCGGCGAAGCTCTGGAATAGGCCCCAAGATGGGACCTCGTGGATACAGAAAGTTGCGGCGGTGGAATTAGGTTTTTGGCTCCTGTTCTGATCGTTTGGGGGTACGTGTGTATATATAGGAGGAAGAAGTACGTCGGAGGAGCAACGAGGGGCCCACGAGGCAGGGGGGCGCGCCCTAGGGGGGCGCCCCCACCCTCGTGACCGCCTCTTTTGTTCCTTGGAGCAGGGTCCAAGTCTCCTGGATCACGTTCGGTGAGAAAATCACGTTCCCGAAGATTTTATTCCGTTTGGACTCCGTTTGATATTCCGTTTCTTCGAAACACTGAAATAGGCAAAAAACAGCAATTCTGCGCTGGGCCTCCGGTTAATAGGTTAGTCCCAAAAATAATATAAAAGTGGAAAATAAAGCCCAATATAGTCCAAAACAGTAGATAATATAGCATGGAGCAATCAAAAATTATAGATACGTTGGAGACGTATCAGGAGCATAGCTCTATTCTTTGAGTCACTTGGGATTTATTTCTGCTGGACAATATGAAGAACTTGAGAGATCCAAAAACCAAGATCTATCCCTCAACTACGAGGGGAGGTAAGGAACTGCCATCTAGCTCTGCACTTGATTCACCTTCTGTTATGAGTAAGTTTGCGACACCTACACCTGCTTCTACTATTCGTTCTGATATGTCGCATGTTATTGATGATGCCACTTCTGCTATGCATGATACTTATGATGAAACTGCTTCTATGCCTGATACTACTGTGCCCCTTGGTGAATTTCTTGATGAACAAATTGCTAGGGCTAGAGAAAAAGAAATTATTGAATCTGAATACGATGATGATAGTGATGATGAAAATATGCATGTTATCCCGAGGGCTATCTTTTTGATATGGAATCTTCTGCCGCTATTTTAGCTTGTAAACATAGATATGAGCTCAAGAGGTTATTAGTTAAATGGAACAAAGAATCACTTAGAGATAAAATGAAACCCGACCCTGCTTTTGCTACTTCACCTATTTGTGTTCCTGATAAGGATTATGAATTCTCTGTTGATCCTGATATAATTACTTTGGTTGAATCTAATCCTTTTTATGGCTATGAATCTAAAACTGTTGTGGCACATCTTACTAAGTTAAATGATATAGCTACCCTGTTCACTAATGATGAGAGATCGCGTTACTTTTATATACTGAAAATATTTCCGTTCTCATTAAAGGGTGATGCTAAGATATGGTTTAATTCTCTTGATCCTGGTTGTGTGCGTAGTCCCCAGGATATGATTTATTACTTCTCTGCTAAATATTTCCCTGCTCATAAGAAACAAGCTGCTTTGAGGGAAATATACAACTTCGTGCAAATTAAAGAAGAGAGTCTCCCACAAGCTTGGGGGAGGCTTCTCAAGTTACTTAATGCTTTGCCTGATCATCCTCTTAAGAAACCTGAAATACTTGATATCTTTTATAATGGTCTAACCGATGCTTCCAGAGATTACCTAGATAGTTGTGTTGGTTCTCTTTTCAGGGAAAGAACACCGGATGAAGCTAAAATTCTATTGAATAATATGTTGACAAATGAAAATAATTGGGCACCTCCTGAGCCAGCTCCTTCTCCAATTACTGAGCCTATTCCTAAACCAACTCCAAAGAAGAGAGGTGTTCTATTTCTCAGTCCCGAAGATATGCAAGAGGCAAAGAAATCTATGAAAGAAAAAGGTATTAAAGCTGAAGATGTTAAGAATTTACCTCCTATTGAAGAAATACATGGTCTTAATATACCGCCTGTTGAAGAAACATATGATCTCAATTCTTTATTTATTGAAGAACCTCCTGATCTCGATATCCCGACACAGGTAGTAAAGGTAAATTCTCTCTATAGATATGATAAAGCTGAAGTTCCTCCTACTAAAATTGCTAGTCAGTGCTTGGATGAGTTTGATAACTTTATGTTTAAGCAAGACGACTTCAATGCTTATTTTGGTAGACAATTAAAAGAAAATGCTTATATGATTAGACGCCTGGGTGATTATATGGCTAATATTAAAGGTGAACTTAAACTTGTTAACAAACATGCTTCTATGGTTACCACTCAAGTAGAACAAGTACTTAAGGCTCAAAAAGAAGTGCTTGATGAAATGAATAGTAAGAAAAATGATTATGCTGTTAGAGTGGCTACTAGAACTGGTAGAATGACTCAGGAACCTTTGTATCCTGAAGGCCACCCTAAGAGAATCGAGCAAGATTCTCAAAGAAATAATATTGATGTTCCTAGTTCTTCTAAAAAGAAGAAGAAAAATGATAGAACTGTGCAAAATTCTAGTGAACCTATTGCTGAACCACCTCATAATCCAAATGATATTTCTATGTCTGATGCTGAAACACAATCTGGTAATGAACATGAACCTAATGAAAATATTAATGATGATGTTCATGATGATGCTCAACCTAGTAATGACAATGATGTAGAAATTGAACCTGCTGTCGATCTTGATAACCCACAATCAAAGAATCAACGTTATGATAAAGAGACTTTGTTGCTAGGAAACATGGTAAAGAAAGGGAACCTTGGGTTCAGAAACCCATGCCTTTTCCTCCAAAACCATCCAAGAAAAAGGATGATGATGATTTTGAGCGCTTTGCTGAAATGATTAGGCCTATCTTTTTGCATATGTGATTAACTGATGTGCTCAAAACAAATCCTTATGCTAAATATATGAAGGATATCATTACTAATAAAAGAAAGATACGGAAGCTGAGATTTCCACCATGCTTGCTAATTATACTTTTAAGGGTGGAATACCAAAGAAACTTGGAGACCCCGGAGTACCTACTATACCTTGCTCCATTAAAAGAAATTATATTAAAACTACTTTATGTGATCTTGGAGCCGGTGTTAGTGTCATGCCTCTCTCTTTATATCGTAGACTTGACTTGAATAAGCTGACACCTACTGAAATATCTTTGCAAATGGCTGATAAATCAACTGCTATACCTCTCGGTATTTGTGAGGATGTGCCTGTTGTGGTTGCAAACGTTACTATTTTAACGGACTTTGTTATACTTGATATTCCCGAGGATGATAGTATCTCTATTATTCTTGGAAGACCTTTTCTCAATACTGCAGGGGCTGTTATTGATTGCAACAAAGGCAATGCCACTTTTCATGTTAATGGTAATGAGCATACGGTACACTTTCCGAGGAAACAACCTCAAGTTCATAGTATCAACTCCACTGGAAAAATTCCATCGATTATAATTGGAGGTTTTGAATTTCCTTTTCCTACTGTCAAAAAGAAATATGATATACTTATTATAGGGGATGTGCATATCCCCGTTGAGGTAACTTAGTGTTATTCAAAATTTCTCCGGTTTCATGATTATCGGAATGAGTTTGTTAACAAGACTTGATCAACCTTGTTAGTGGATTCTTTTTGATGAGCATGAGATGGATGAAACTAGAAGCACAAACTTCTGTACCCTCTCTTTATTTTCTGTTAATTAGTAGAAATAAAGTAAATATAGTATTTTTCTGTCTGTTTCCTGACTTATCCGTGCAATATAAAGATATCCCAAAAATAAAAGTCCTCAGAATGACATGCCAATTTAATATGATTTTTTTGGGAATATTTGAGGATTTACTGTGCAAAAATTACCGCGGGAGGAGCTGCCACCTGGCCACGAGGGTGGTGGGCGCCCCCCTGTAGGGCGCGCCCATGCCTCGTGGGCCCACGGTGGCCCTCCTCCACTTATCCCAGCACCCATCTTCTTCCTCTGTCTCACACAAACCCAAAAAACCAACTCAAGCACGAGTTCCAGCTACTTTTGCTGTGATTTTCGATCTCCTTGCTCAAAGCACCTCTCACAAAATTGCTTGGGGAGATTGTTCCTTGGTATGTGACTCCTCCATTGGTCCAATTAGTTTTTGTTCTAGTGCTTTATTCTTTGCAAATTTGTGCTGCATAGGTGACCATGTTTTTGAGCTTGCATGTCAAATTTATATGGTTCCAAGTAGTTCTAATGCTTGATATAGGCTCTAGACACTTGTAGGAGTAGTTGCTATCAGTTTTATTGAAGTTGGTTCACTTTTGTTTGAAGTTACTAAAAATTTCTGATTATTTCAGAAAAATAATGAGGAGACTTTTGAGGGGTTCATCGAGCCGAAGCTCAAAGGATAAACAAAATGAAGAAGCTCAGAGGCCCAAATATAATTTGCCTCGTACCGCGGAGATCCGGCCGTGTGAATGGCCTTCTGATAATTTCTTGAGAGAGGTCGGGATTTATGAGGATTTCTATTCATTGATTAAGAATGCTGGCCTCACCGACTTCGTCCGCGACCAACGTCCACAATATATCTTACTCACAAATACTTTTGTGCAAAACTTCTACTTTTTCCCTAAGGAGTCACCTCCTTCAGTAGAGTTTCATTTATATGACGTTGTGAAAAAATGCCATTGTCTGAATTTTGCGCAGTCTGCAACATACCTCCTGATGGTATCTTAGAGGAACCACCTCGTAAAGAGTTGGAACCATTTATTAACCTTATCTCTGTGGGAGAAAACAGGAAGGTTTCTGATGCAAGAATCACTAGCATACATTTTCCTCTATTACGCTATTTTGCTTTATTTGCTAGTCGATGCTTGATTGGTCGTGGGAACTGTGGGAACCTTAGTGTTCCTGATATTATTATTCTGTTCCATGGTTTATACCACGACAACACTATCGGTATGGGCGGAATTATTGCTAGGCGGTTGAGTCTGAACCGTACTAAAGGCCCCATCTTTGGAGGCATTTATGCTTCTCGCGTTGCTGCACACTTTAACATAGCTATTAGGCATTATGAGAAAGAAGAAAAATTGCTGCCTAATGCTTATCTAGACTATAAGAGCATGATAGCTCATGATTTTCTTGTTAAGGACAAGAATGGAGAGCTCAAATATAAGTTATACTTTGATAAACATTATCCTGAAACTATTACGTTGCCTGCTCCTTCTTTGTTTAATTTTGTAGGACCCTACCTCGTTACATGGGCTGCCGTCCAAGCTTACAAGAATCCTGCACCAGCCCCAGAACAAGAACCACAAGATGAGCCTCCACGGCAATCTGTTTATTCTTGGGATCCAGAGATGACTGTCAGCCAGTGGCAGTCAGAGTCTTCTTCTTCATCACAGTATGATCCCAACTATTCTTCGTCGCAGTACGGCCCCAGCTACACTTACGGGTATCCGCCAGGCTATCCCTGGCAATAGACCAACTTAGGCCAAAAGCCTAAGCTTGCGGGAGTACGTATTTCTCACCGACATTACATTTATGCTCACACACACTCATTGCTAGATGTCGGTGCTCATATTCCTTCACTGTAATATCCATGCTAGTTTATTTTCTTTTTCCTGCTTTCTTCTTGTGTGTTTGTTAAACCTTAAGAAAAACCAAAAAAAATTAGTAGTAGTTTATTTTTCTGCTGTAGTAGTAATAATTAAAAATAAAACCCAAAAATATTTCCCATTCTTCTTTTGCTTGTTTGGAGCTTTCCCGTGTAAATAGTTTTATTTCTTTTCTTTGGGTTCAGTAGGAGAAGACCATAATTAAATTGTTGAAGCGGCTCTTATAAGTATTATTGTTGATTTAACCAAGAGCCCATATTGCTTTGTCTTCTCCTGTTTATTGAATGCTCGCAGATTCCAGCTTAGTCCAATGCACGTGCACCCTTATTATTATTCACACCGTTCGGTCATGCAAGTGAAAGGCAATTATGATGATATATGATGGACTGACTGAGATGAGAAAAGCTGGTATGAACTCGACCTCTTTTGTTTTTGTAAATATGATGAGTCCCTTGTTCTTGATTCATCGTATTATGAATAAACATGTTTGCAGTGACAATTAGAGATCATAGTTGCTTGTGCCATGCTTGATTAGCTATGAGTTATAATGGTTTACCTTGTGTGCCAACATGCTATTGAGATGATTATGATGTGGTATGATGGGGTGGTATCCTCCTTTGAATGATTTAAGTGACTTGACTTGGCACATGTTCACACATGTAGTTGACACAAAATCAACATAGCCTTCACGGTATTTATTTTCATGGTGGATTATATCCTACTCATGCTTGCATCCAATGTTTATTAATTTTAATGCATGTACATGGCTGTTGTCGCTCTCTAGTTGGTCGCTTCCCAGTCTTTTGCTAGCCTTCACTTGTACTAAGCGAGAATACTGCTTGTGCATCCAATCCCTTAAACCCCAAAGTTATTCCATATGAGTTCACCATACCTTCCTATATGCGGTATCTACCTGCCGTTCCAAGTAAATTTGTATGTGCCAAACTCTAAAGCTTCAAATAAACATTATGTTTTGTATGCTCGAATAGCTCATGTATCAACCAAGGCTGTCCTTATCTTCCGTGTTAGGCGGGTTATTCTCAAGAGGAGTGGACTCCGCTCCTCACTCACGAGAAAATGGCTGGTCACCGGGATGCCCAGTCTCATGCTTTATGCAAACTAAATCAAAATTAATTGCAAACAGAACTCCCCTGGGACCTGATGTATGTTGGAGGCACTAGTTGTTTCGAGCAAACCATGGATTGATGCTTGTTGGTGGAGGGGGAGTATAAACTTTACCATTCTGTTTGGGAACCGCCTATAATGTGTTTAGCATGGAAGATATCGCCATCTCTTAGTTGCTACGTTGATAATGAAAGTATACTGCTCAAAATACAATTTATCTCTATTGCAAAACCGAGCTCTGGCACCTCTACGAATCTCTGCTTCCCTCTGCGAAGGGCCTATCCATTTACTTTTATGTTGAGTCATCACCCTCTTATTAAAAAGCACTAGCTGGAGAGCACAGCTGTCATTTGCATTCATCACTATTAATTTATATTGGGTGTGACTATGATTGGATCTCTTTTACCATGAATTATAATGTCTAGTCAGTCCTTGATCTTTAAAGGTGCTCTGCATTTATGTTTTGCGGTCTCAGAAAGGGCTAGCGAGATACCATCTTGTTATATCATATTATGATTGTTTTGAGAAAGTATTGGCATCCGAGATTTATTATTATGGCTTGCTAGTTGATTATGCTATTGATATGAGTAATTATGAGACCTGAGAATTATTGCAAATGTGGTTAGTTATGATCTCTGCTGAAAACTTGAATACAGGCTTGACATAGTTACAACAACAAGAGCAAACAGAGTTTGTAAAAGTTTTTCGTTCTTTCTTTCAGTTTGTCAACTGAATTGCTTGAGGACAAGCAACGGTTTAAGCTTGGAGGAGTTGATACGTCTCCATCGTATCTACTTTTCCAAACACTTTTGCCCTTGTTTTGGACTCTAACTTGTATGATTTGAATGGAACTAACCCGGACTGACGCTGTTTTCAGCAGAATTGCCATGGTGTTGTTTTATGTGCAGAAAACAAATATTCTCGGAATGACCTAAAACTCCACGAAACATCTTAGAAAAAAGAATAAAAAATCCTCGCCAAAGATGAAGACCAGGGGGCCCACACCCTGTCCACGAGGGTGGGGGGCGCGCCCCCCTCTAGGGCGCGCCCCCTACCTCATGGGCCCCCTGGATGCCCTCCGACGCCAACTCCAACTCTATATATTTGATTTCGGAGAGAAAAAAATCAGAGAGAAGAAATCATCGCGTTTTACGATACGGAGCCGCCGCCAAGCCCTAAAACCTCTCGGGAGGGCTGATCTGGAGTCCGTTCGGGGCTCCGGAGAGGGGGATTCGTCGCCGTCGTCATCATCAAACATCCTCCATCACCAATTTCATGATGCTCACCGCCGTGCGTGAGTAATTTCATCGTAGGCTTGCTGGACGGTGATGGGTTGGATGAGATTTATCATGTAATCGAGTTAGTTTTGTTAGGGTTTGATCCCTAGTATCCATTATGTTCTGAGATTGATGTTGCTATGACTTTGCTATGCTTAATGCTTGTCACTAGGGCCCGAGTGCCATGATTTCAGATCTGAACCTATTAAGTTTTCATGAATGTATGTGAGTTCTTGATCCTATCTTGCAAGTCTATAGTCACCTACTATGTGTTACTAGTAGAATGCCCGTGCGTTGTCACAGGCTTCTGAAATATTTTGCTAGAGTTATATAAGCATAATACATGTTAAGAAATAAGCATAATACATGTTAAATTTCACATGTGTAGAAAGGATAGCATATGCACAATCAGGTAATAATTGAAGTCCACTTCACTTGCAGCATAAATTAATAAAAAAATTTCAATTTGATGATGTATGCATATAGAACGATGATCTAACTAAAAATCTGTTACAAAATAAGATCTATTTTATGTGTTTAAGAAATTCTCGCACAATATCAAGAATCTTGTCTTTCGTTTCATTTGCATGATATTTCGGCAAGTATAATAAAACTTCTTCCTCAACTCATATTCATCATGCACAAGTAATATATGTAGTTAGCACGAATACTTTACGTCGAAGTAATGCCGGAGCTTCATGGGGGCCAACCTGCCCCCTCCCCCAGCTCATAAGAAATGTGTGTATATCCTTTAGTTATATATGCTTATTTCTCCACTAAAAATTAGCCCATAGCAATTAAGTTTGACACCACCAGCCCATGCCCCCACGATTTCCTCTTAAGTTTTGCCACTACGTCGAAGGTCTTAAATGTGTAATGGAGAATGCTCACCGTGCAAACGATATTTTCATGGGTCTATGTCTAACCATATCTTGTTGTAGATAAGTATTAACATGTTGTATGATGTGACGATATTTTGATGGCTCTATGTCTTTTTCTCCATCTTTTCTTAGTTGGCCAAGTATGAAGGTGCTAATAATATGTATCTTTTCACCTACCCTATCTCGTAGATGGTCATGAGCACACATATAATATATGTAAGCATTGATCACGTGTAATTCCACATTTATAATATATTTATGGTATTATATATTATATATGGTTTGTGTTGTTAAGTACACAGTTTATGCGATCGGTCTTATGCCGTCGTGCAAGAACATATCATCTTTTATAAACCATTTCAACTCGTCGTTTGATAACAATGCATTTCCAATGTCCACCAATTTGATTTTTTGGGGGACAGACATGATTGATTTAATGACTAATATCTCTTGAGGTACAAAATATAGTCTATCGTTATGATATAAAAATGAGCCAAATCAGTATACAAAAATTAGCCAAATTAGTTGAATACATAAAATATATGGCAAACGAGAAACCGATAATCACATTGAAAATATAACCTTTATATTTGCTATTTTGCTTTGTTATGTGATGCCACAACTTGCACATTATTATGTTGTAAACAAATATGTAAACTTTTCGCCTCTTCCACTGACGACATTGCGTTGGAACCCTTGTCGGTCGATTCTTTTGGAAAAATTATCATATAAAATATGCACCTTTCGTATTATCATGTATAACATACATATAAAAAAGGATTATTTGTATGAACCTCTTCCCGTGGTGTTTTAGTCCGCTCCTTCATTGTTACGTCGGTGGCTATGTCACTTGATATTTTGAAAACATCATCTAAATCCATCGCTTTTTTTATCTTGATGAAAAAATGGAATATAAAAATATTTTATACTGCATTAGATAAACATATATAATATACTAAAAGAAAAGTGAGGCTAACACAACTGATTGTATTTGCAAAAAATAAAGTGGGTACACCTAATTAGTATTTTTGAGACAATTAGTTTTGTTTTAGCAAACCTAATTAGTTTAATAGACAGTTTGAGGCTCGCCCAAAACTTTCTGAGCAGCTTGGGGCCAGCCAAACAGGAGACGGCCCAAGCTCGAGCCTGCTAAAATTCCTTTTTTTAGCTACTACGTATACGCCCACCCTAAAAAAAGCTACTCCCCTTATACTCACCGCACTGTGGCACCTTCACTCTCTCAATCAACCACTCAATCCCCGCAAAAAAAATCAACCACTCAAAAGAAAAACATTCAGTCTCTCAATCTCGAGCCTTCTCCTGTCACCGCTGTCTCCCTTCCATCGACGGCGCCGCCGCATACTCCTATCCCCTCCAGTGCGTTGGCCGGCCCCTCCTCTCCTCGCCATCTCTCCTCCATGTTGCGCGCCGAGCCCGTCATCCCTTCCCATGTTGTACTCGGCCGCATCTTCCTGGCTCGATTGGTTCGATCTGCTGCCATCCACTACCCGTCAGGTTATTCCGGCGGTGCGGCGGCGGCGAAGCTTGGCGCGACGATGGAGCCTGCCTGTCTGGCGATGGGGTGGGAGTCGGATAGGCGCGCGGCGGTGATTGTGCAGTCACGGAGACAGCTCTGCAGTCCCGATGGTGTCGCTGCTGCGGTGGTTCCATTCCGGCGGCATCGTCGGCCCGTTCAAAACAGGGCTCGTGCATGGGGTGGCCCGCCCATCAAGACAGAGGCATGGCCGGACATCGTTATCGCTCAAATATCAGTGCGTTTCTCGCAATGGATTACTGGGAAGATGAAGCAATGGCCCTCTTCCCTCTCCGTCAATACAGTTTTACAGGCTAATCAGCTGGCACCTTAGAAAGGTACACAGCCATGTACGTATCCGTGAATCTGAAGCCTTTCAGGTGTACAGGGTGTACACGTTCTGAATTTCACAAAGCTACTACTAATTGCTGTTGGTAAAAACAAACTGGGCTATGCATGTCACTCAGCGAGTTTCCTCTTGTACATAGAAACATCACAACTACTGACAAATGCATTGTATTGTTATTCTAAGCGTGTTTTGGTGAAATATTTTAATCTTGGCTCATAGAAATCCACTACTGCTTAAGTTAATCCACTACATCCATATCTGATATTGACCAACTACATCCTGATCTAATACAGGCAAAATCAGGGACCAAAGGATCATCTCTTACCAATGCATAACCTGTAGAACTCTATTACTACATAAGCTGATCAACTACATCCTTGTGTAATACAAGATAATAAATCATAAATCAGTGGACCATATGTTCCCGATGCGAATGCCTCCTTTTGCGTTGTCCGTTTGATCATTAGTATTTATTTCCATCATTATGCTAGCAATCATGTTTTGGAATTGCCAACTGCAGTACTGCTCCGCCTACATCGTAATATACAATGCCTCGCCTATAAAGTTTGAAGAATCTTAAAATATTTGTTATACTATATTACACTACATGATAGATCTGCTGCAGAGAGGTTATCACTCTTCTACGCTGAGCATGCCGACAGGAGCTTCTTCAACAGTCCGGTGAAGCACACCATTTTGGGTATGTATAAGCCTGCACTGAATTTTCCTACATAGCATGTCATGGTTCCAATCAAGTGAAAAGTAACTTTGCATGATCATAGACCACACTATACTATTGTTATTATATTCATGCGGTTTTAGGGATAATCTTTTTGGGTATTAATATGGGAAAATAAAAGCAGAATCAGCAGTGTGTTTTTACTGCCAAGATAAACTTTGATATATAGTTTTGATCTACCCACAGGTTCCATTATCTGAAGAATGGTATATGGCTATATAGACTCCACTGGAGAGAATACCTTATTCAATTCCCCATGTCAATGTTAAATAATCATGTAAAGGGAAAGATAATAAAAGTAAAAGTGGGTCTAATGATAGAAATTAGTAAGAAAATGAGAAGTTGAAAACAAAGAATATATAGACTCCAACACTGTTTGCCAAGCAAAGAAAATGAAAAGTTCTTGTTTATTTATTGTCACCTATTTGTTATATCTAACAGTAGGATTTTCTAGATCAACTCCTCACATAGACCCGCATTGAGGGAGGAGGACGGAGAGGCCGACAACAAGGAGCGGGTGTGGGTGTTCATCCTCGCTGCTGACCACAAGTGCTGCGAGAAATTTTGGGAAGAATTCTATGCCTCCACTGGTATGAGCAAATCACCTGTTGATTCCTTTTCTCTGTCCATTGCCTGTTGAAGTAGCTAATAGATCGCTTCAGAATGTTGTGAGCTTGGTTATTTTACACCGTCTGCTAATGTTAAGCAAAGAATGAAGGCTGGGGTGTGTTACATGTAGGAAACAATGTTTTACTTAGATGTAATAGATGATTGATTACAAAACAACTATCCATAATTTGGTGCATTCTGTTTTGCAAAATGATCAGGTGGTGGTTAAGCTGGTATCTTGATCGCGGCAGAATACTACATCTCCAGTGTTCAGTGTCAAAGCAAAAGAATAATATACATAAGTAATCTACCAAAAGGAAAAGTTATCTAACCAACAAGTAATTCTCCATTACCACGAGTTGACCATGGCTATGCCAGAAACAAGGAGAGAATAGAAATCCTCAATAGCAATGATGTTGCTACTATTTCCATTTCTTAAACATTAGTTAGGAGTTCATCTAATTGGAGTCTAAGCTCCAGCTGCGTAAAAAAGGTAAAAGGAGCAAAAAGACACAAAATAAATGAAACTAAGAAAGAACTAAACCGCAAAATAAAATTGGGACGTTGTGTGTTTCTGCTTTGGGGCCGCATGAATCCATTATAGATTAAAAGCACTCTATAAGCCAAATTCCATGCCTTCTACAGAGGGAGTACTGCCCATGGGCTCTCTAGAGTTGAATTTGTCAATTAAGTAGATGCTTTAACTAACTTGTAAGTAAATAGACGAACCATATTTTGTTTGAACTAAGCAGTTGCTGCTAATATAATTCTCCCCAGCATGTTTAAGCATGTTCAAACTCGGTAACTTGATGTCTTAATTGTTCTGGCTAGATCCTGGACCTTATGATATGATATCTACCTATAACCAGTGATACGTTTCTGCCTTTGGCTGGATGTCTTCTTCTTCTGTTAAGGCCACAGTAGGTACGGGCGGGTGTGGCTATGAAGAAGTTCCCGGAGGCAGCGGACTGGAAATCGGGTGTGAGCGGCCGAAGAGGCTGGGACCGGCGAGTGGCAGCAGCTGGCTGGAGGCGGCGGGAGGAGCCCGGTAGAAGAAAGCAGGTAAGTAGCGGCGGCCTACATGTCTATGGTTTGGTACATGCCGCCATCTAAACACTTACAATGAACATCAATGTTTCCGAGCTTTGCTTGTTGAGCCTGTCGTTGCCATGTAAGCCAGCCACCAAGTGTTCAGAAAATATCTGAAGTTATATTCTACAGTAGAATCTAATCACCTTATTGTCGTTGTTTTCTGTGTCAGTCATTATTTGGATAACACCCTATTGTAGAATCTCGGTGATGTTAGGACATTGCAAGCATTATTTGAACTTGAAGCGCTTCTTCTTACAAGTATGATCATTTTATAATCGTTTCTTTGGTTGTGGTGGATTATTTAGTGAACATAATTCCTTTTTTAGGTCATTGCATGAAAAATAAGAATACTTATATCACTGAATTTCTGGTGGTTTTCTTTGGAAGTTAGTTCAGTTAGGCGCTTCTAACTGCTTAAGCTCAATTTATCTCCAGTTGCCCTTAATTACCAGATGTTGGGTATTTTCTTCCATGAAACTGCTCTTCAGTTTGATATAATCTGCAGGAGCAATCCAGGAGCATGGTGTGTCACCTATGTCCTAATCAAGTGTGTGATCTCCTAGTGGCTACTGAATTATAACGAGTTTTGAACTTTGTTGACTTATTTTCCTTATCCTGCTTGTTAGGTTTTCATGTCATTCTGCACGCTGCTCATAATGTGCATTTCTTGTTATTTGCTAGTGGTTGTACTGTACAAAGCTTGGTCTGTTATTGAAACACATAAGTGCGGCAGCAAATTCATAGTGTACATTTGTTGTTATTTGCTAATGGTTGTACTAAACAAAGCATGATCGAAACACATCCTTTATGTTATGTCCAAAATTAGCTTATTAGTCCTTTTTAGTGGGGCAAACTTATATATGTCAATTTTTCCTCCAGCTGTGTATTACATATTGTGATAATTGTACAAAGGCTGCCATAAAAGATACGCATGTCTTCAGATCAGCAATATGCCAGGCAAATAATGGTCGAAACACATACCTTAATTTCTGCTCTGTGTTCAGGCCCTAGCAGAGCTTGAACCTTATTCAGCAAATAATGGTCACTGAGTCTTGGTCGTCACTGGACCACAATTCTTGACATACTTCCATGGACGCTGGAAGTAACATGAGCTACAGATATGCATCTCAATGGGGGGTTACTTCTTTCCTCAACAAGTTACAGTACAGTAGGAGAGGTAAAGTGAACACACACCTTTGGTTTTATGGTTCATAGAACGTCACTGTAGACTGTACTATGTTTTAGGCTAAGCAGAAGCGGCGTTGGCACTGAAGAACTTCAGTCTTATTCTGGAGAGTCTGATGCGTTACGAATTATTGTTGTATATTGATCTTGTACTCATATGAATAGGGCAATGATGCTGACCTGTGACTTGACCTTCCATGGAAAACTCTGGCTTGACGTGAGGGGGTCGTCGCTTCCAGAGATCGTCGCCGGTCCGGTAGTCGCTTTAAGAGATCGTCTCTCGGTCTGGTCGTCGCTTCCAGAGATCGTCGCCCGGCCTGGTCGTCACTTCCAGGGATGGGGATGCCTTCACCAAATGAGGCAAAATCTGGCTCGCAGATATGTGTCGTCCATTGGGAAGGTTTCGGTTGTATACATGGAAAGAATCCAACTTGATATGTGGAAGGTCTAGGCTGTATACACGGAAAGACTACAACGTGATCATGAATTGTGATATGATTTCTGCTATACATGGAATACATGTTATGTACAAAAGGAAAAAGAGTCCGTTGTTATGTAAAGGAAAAGAATGTAATTTATGGAGTTCCCAATTAGGAGTAGAAGATTATGGAAGCTATTATTTGGAAAGGATCCCATTGTTTCGAAATTTTATTGTGCAAGGGAGGTGTGGCATGGAAAGGATGCCATCGTTTGGTCTTTGTGGGGTTTTTTGGGCATTGTCTCGGTTTGTAAAAAAAGTCAGGAAAATCGGTGGAAGTGGGATGAGATCGAGGGGTGGACTCTCGTTCGATGGGAGGGGAGGGAACGAGCAAACGAAACACGTACGGACTGAGACATTAGGAGTAGAGATGATCTGGCAACCCCGAAGTGACAATAATCGGGACCACTTCCGGTGATGACCATAGTTTGAGGAGTTCATGTATTCACTATGTGCTAATGCTTTGTTCCGGTTCTCTATTAAAAGAAGGCATTAATATCCCTTAGTTTTCAATAGGACCCCGCTGCCACGGGAGGGTAGGACAAAAGATGTCATGCAAGTTCTTTTCCATAAGCACGTATGACTATATACGAAATACATGCCTACATTATATTGATGAATTGGAGCTAGTTCTGTGTCACCCCATGGTATGACTGTTACATGATGAACCACATCCGGCATAATTATCCATCATTGATCCGGTGCCTACGAGTTTTCCATATACTGGTTTACGCTTATTTACTTTCCCGCTGCTACTGTTACAATCACTACAAAATACCAAAAGCATTACTTTTGCTGTCTTTACTTTTGTTGCTGCTACCACCACTATCATATTACTGTGCTACTAAACACTTTGCTGCAGATACTAAGTTTCCAGGTGTGGTTGAATTGAGAACTCAGCTGCTAATACTTGAGAATATTCTTTGGCTCCTCTTGTGTCGAATCAATAAATTTGAGTTGAATACTCTACCCTCGAAAGCTGTTGCGATCCCCTATACTTGTGGGTTATCAATCCGCAAGGACGATGAGGTGCAGGTCGACTGCAACCTTCTCCTCGGAGCTGCACCACAAATACAATGTGCGCTCCATCCTCATCCGCAAGGACGATGAGGTGCAGATCAACTGCAACCTTCTCTTCGGAGCTGCGCCACAAATACAATGTGCGCTCCATCCCCATCCGCAAGGACGATGAGGTGCAGGTGGATTGCAACCTTCTCCTCGGAGCTATGCCACAAATACAACATGCACTCCATCCTCATCCGCAAGGACGATGAAGTGCATGTCGACTGGGACATCTTCCTCAGAACTGCATCTCAAGTACAAAGAATATTCCGAGTGAAGAACAAGTTCCACTCGAAGGCAAACACAAGCACATTCAGAAGATAAACCAAATTCAGATAAATCCTAAAGTTCCAGAACGAAGATAAAAGTACTCGGACATCAAGCCCGAAGGAGTTTAACGGTTACAAAATCACTCAACATTCCGAGGCAAATTTAAGGCGAGGTATAAAGTTTGTTCACTCCGCAGGAGGAGGGCTTGCAGGCTCGACGAACTCGTCCAGATCAATTCCGTCAGCGATCCTAGTGGCAGCAGCAATCAAGGTTTCCATGAAGGATTGGAAGTCATGCCTTTTGGTGTTAGCAACCTTGATCGCCGCCAGCTTCTCTTCTCGAGCTTCTTTGTAGTGGACCCTAACCAGCGACAGAGCCACATCAGCACCGCATCGGGCAGAAGACTTCTTCCATTCCTGCACTCGACCAAGAACCTCATTGAGTCGAGTCATCAGAGACTCGAGGTCATTTTGAAATGTTGCCCTTGGCTAGAGTGATGTATCAATGCGTGACACCGCCACCTTCAGGCGAGCAAGATAGCTTGTAACACTGGCAACACGAGATTCCAGTTGGAGCACGTTCATGGCAGCCTCATCGCCGACTGGAGAAAGGATAGGGTCCAACCCTGTCTCGACCAGTCCGGTTTCTTCTTCAAAGTTTTGGCAGAATTCTGAGAATTCAAGGAGTTAATGGGTCGACCAATTCATGATGACTTGCAAACAGTGAATCAGCTGGAAGTTCTGAGGCATGAAGCTCGACAGTGGAAGCAAGCACTGGCACAGTCGACGATGTGGGGTGTTCACTCGATAGTGGATCAGGAAAAGTGATAGAAGTCCGAGTCACATCTTCAGGCTGTTGAACCGCTGGCTCTGCCGCCAGCACCGATTGGGATGTCTTGCCAACTGATGCCTTTTTGTTCCTCCTGGCCCTCAGCGGCACGTCCTTGTCGTCATCTGGAAGTTCAATGACATTGGGAGGAGCTGCAAAAAGATCAGTCGACTCCAGATTAATCGTCAGAATTTAATCGACCGAGTAACTGAAGACAGGATTACGAGAAGTTATACCCGGGTTGGAAGTGACTGCGTCTTCCGTTTCTTCATCTTCATACTTGTGGGTGGAAGTCCCGGAGGTAGCAGCACTGCAAAATTCAAGATTCAGTCGGTCATGCCTATCACGGTGGGTCGACCAAAATTCGACTCGTACTAAACCAAGAAATCAGGTCTGATTATTACCTGGAAACAGTAGGAATGGCCACTTTGATCTTGGGCAAGGCCTTCGGCGGTTTTGACGATGCAGCTTTCAGTTGTTTCGGCGCCTTTTCAGTCGGCGCTAGAGACAGTGCAGCTTTCGGTTGCTTTGGTGTCCTCTCAGTCGGCACTGGAGAAGACGTCCGAGGGCGCTTCGACGACTGTCCAGTCGGTACGGTCGCTTTGTCATGGATGCTTGCCAGGTCGTGAGCCTGCTTGGATTGCTTTTCCCTACGGGGAGGTGAGTCGACCTCTTCTTCATCACTCGAGTCGTCACTCTCCTCGTACTCCTCTTCATCAGAGTGCCACTCGCCGCTCTCGCCTCCGCTTGCCTCCCCCTCCGGATCCTGCTCCTGCTCCCCGTTGGGCATCGAGTACATCTCAGTAAGGGCCTGAAAGACAACAAGCGAAGCAGAAATCAGTCAGTTGACAACAAGCAGTTACATGACAAATCAAGAGAACACTCGGCAGTTCAGAGTTGGACCTTGTCTGGTTGGCACGAGTTGTCAAATGGAGGGACTCTCCTAGACCCCCTGGGGTTATCCTTGTTGCCAGTGATACCTCTCAGCCACTTCTCCACCGTGTCCTCGTCGACCTCTTCCTGGTGGATTCGAGTGGAATCATCAATGCTCGAATACATCCACATCGGATGGTCTCGAGCTTGAAGCGGCTGAATACGTCGTTTAAGGAAGACCTCTAGCAGATCCATGCCAGTCACGCCGTCACGGACGAGTTGGACCACCCGCTCGACCAACACCTTCACCTGTGCCTTCTCCTCCGGGATCACTTTCAAGGCAGAGGGCTTTTCGACCCGAGCCATAGAGAAGGGTGGAAGTCCGGTCGATTGACTTGGAGTCGGCTGGTCTTTGCAATAGAACCAAGTCGACTGCCATCCTCGGACTGACTCGGGAAGGATCATGGCTGGGAAAGTGCTTTTACCTCTCATTTGAATCCCAAGACCCCCGCACATCTGGATCACGTGCGTCCTCTCATCACTCGGGTTGGCCTTCTTGATCAACTGGGAACGACACATGAAAATGTGCTTGAAAAGGCCCCAGTGTGGCCTACAACCTAAGAAGTTCTCACACATGGACACGTAGGCAGCGAGGTACACGATGGTGTTGGGAGAAAAGTGGTGGAGTTGTGCTCCAAAGAAGTTCAAGAAGCCTCGAAAAAAAGGATGGGGAGGCAAAGAAAATCCGCGGTCAACATGGGTGGCGAGGAGAACGCACTCACCCTCTCGCAGATGCAGTTCGGTCTCGCCCTCCGAGAGCCGCGCCGATTCATGGGGAATCAGTCCCCCCTTGACCAGATCGTCGATGTCGTCCTGACGAATCGTCGACCGAATCCAGTCGCCCTGGATCCAGACCCGCGGCAGGCCGGACCTCGACGAAGATCTGCCCCGGCTGGACTTCTTCTCCTTTGCCTTCGCCGTTGCCTTCTTCGCGCGCTCCAAAGCCACTGTCTTCTCCTTCCTCATTGCAGCGGGCGAAGCTCGAATAGAGTAGCGGCGCCGGGAGCAGAGGTGGATGTGTGATACGTCTCCAACGTATCTATAATTTTTGATTGCTCCTTGCTATATTATCTACTGTTTTGGACATTATTGGGCTTTATTATCCACTTTTATATTATTTTTGGGACTAACCTACTAACCGGAGGCCCAGCCCAGAATTGCTGTTTTTTTGCCTATTTCAGAGTTTCGCAGAAAAGGAATATCAAATGGAGTCCAAACGAAATGAAACCTTCGGGACCGCGATTTTCTCACCGAACATGATCCAAGAGACTTGGACCCTACGTCAAGAAATAAAGGAGGAGGCCACGAGGTAGGGGGGCGCCTACCCCCCAGGCGCTCCCTCCACCCTTGTGGGCCCCCTGTTGCTCCACCGACGTACTCCTTCCTCCTATATATACCTACGTACCCCCAAACGATCAAAAACGGAGCCAAAACCATAATTCCACCGCCGTAACTTCCTGTATCCACGAGATCCCATCTTGGGGCCTGTTCCGGAGCTCCACCGGAGGGGGCATCCATCACGGAGGGCTTCTACATCAACACCATAGCCTCTCCGATGAAGTGTGAGTAGTTTACCTCAGACCTTCGGGTCCATAGTTATTAGCTAGATGGCTTCTTCTCTCTTTTTGGATCTCAATACAATGTTCTCGCCCTCTCTTGTGGAGATCTATTCGATGTAATCTTCTTTTTGCGGTGTGTTTTTTGAGATCGACGAGTTGTGGGTTTATGATCAAGATTATCTATGAACAATATTTGAATCTTCTCTAAATTCTTGTATGTATGATTGGTTATCTTTGCAAGTCTCTTCGAATTATCAGTTTGGTTTGGCCTACTAGATTGATCTTTCTTGCAATGGGAGAAGTGCTTAGCTTTGGGTTCACTCTTGCAGTGTCCTTTCCCAGTGATAGTAGGGGCAGCAAGGCACGTATTGTATTGTTGCCATCGAGGATAACAAGATGGGTTTTTATCATATTGCATGAATTTATCCCTCTACATCATGTCATCTTGCTTAAAGCGTTACTCTGTTTTCATGAACTTAATACTCTAGATGCATGCTGGATCGCGGTCGATGAGTGGAGTAATAGTAATAGATGCATGCAGGAGTCGGTCTACTTGTCTCGGACGTGATGCCTATATACATGATCATACCTAGATATTCTCATAACTATGCTCAATTCTGTCAATTGCTCAACAGTAATTCGTTCACCCACCGTAAAATACTTATGCTCTCGAGAGAAGCCACTAGTGAAACCTATGGCCCCGGGTCTATCTTCATCATATTAATCTTCCAATACTTAGTTATTTCTTTTGCTTTTTTACTTTGAGTTTATTTTACTTTGCATCTTTATCACAAAATACCAAAAAAATTATCCTATCATATCTATCAGATCTCACTCTAGTAAGTGACCATGAAGGGATTGACAACCCCTTATTGCGTAAGGAGTTACTTATTTTGTGCAGGTACGAGGGACTTGCGCGTAGCCTCCTACTGGATTGATACCTTGGTTCTCAAAAACTGAGGGAAATACTTACGCTACTTTGCTGCATCATCCTTTCCTCTTCAAGAAAATCCAACGCAGTGCTCAAGAAGTAGCAAGAAGATTTCTGGCGCCGTTACCGGGGAGTCTACGCAAAAGTCAACATACCAAGTACCCATCACAACCCTTATCTCCCGCATTACATTATTTGTCATTTGCCTCTTGTTTTCCTCTCCCCCACTTCACCCTTGCCATTTTATTCGCCCTCTCTCTCTATCCTCCCTCTCTTTCTCTATTTGCCTTTTGCACTTTCTGCCGTCATGTCTGAAATTGGGGAAATTATTGTCGATATGGACAATAATAATATCTCAAAAAATTCTGACGCTCCTGCTGGAGAACCCCCTATCTTACATACAAAAAACTTTCGTATTGGTAGTGGTAATATTATTGGAAGAGGAGTTATCCAAGATTTCTTTACTTGTGCCGGTGCTTTGCCTTCCATGGGTAGTTCTACCCTTCATAGAACTAGTAGTGTTGCGGACGCTATTGCCATGCTTGTAGTTGAACTTGAAAGACAATTCATGCACATGCACCCTTGCATACAAAGGATTTTCCTAGAATTTTCTAATATTGAGCATTCTTCTGTTAAGCGTGCCGCTACGATCTTTTTGGCTCATGAGTTCAGATTCATAATAAAAGAGGCCAAAGAAAGCTTTGCGCATTATAGGATGGACGCTTGCCGTCCTCCCATAGAAGCTATCCTTTTTTGATCAAGAAGGAATAATGCATTTTCAATCCCTAGACTATGTTGCTTTCAATGAAAATCTTAGAAAAAGGGTTCCTACCAATGTTTTAGTTGATAGAATTTATGAACTTAATGATGATTTGGCCATTCAAAATAATGAACTAGGATATTCTCTTGAGTTTAAGCTCACAAAGTTCTGTCAACAGAATATTTATAACGATGAATTGGTTGTGCAATACAAAGGGCCAAAGGAGGAACCTATACCTCCCAAGGTTGATCTTGCGGACTTTTGTCCCATTAAATTTAGCCCTTTTGATTACTTTTGCTTGCCTCAAAGAAAACTTGCTGCCGAACGTAGAGAATATGAAAAGAGTTTTAATGATCTATCTTACTATTATGGCAATACCTAGATCTATCCTTGTTTTTATACCTAGCTAGGGGCGTTAAACGATAGCGCTTGTTGGGAGGCAACCCAATTTTATTTTTATTCCTTGCTTTTTGCTCCTGTTAAATAATTTACCTAGCCTCTGTTTTGGTTGTGTTTTTTTGTGTTTAATTAGTGTTTGTACCAAGTAGAACCGTTGGGAAGACTTGGGGAAAGTCTTGATATCTTGCTGTAAAAAACAGAAACTTTAGCGCTCACGAGAACTGCTGCCATTTTTATTTGGAAATTGCTATTTAGTTAATTATTTTTTCAGATGATTAATAGATAAATTCCTCTCGTCCAGAAGTTAATTTTCAATTTTTGGGGTTCCAGATCTTGCGCTAGCTACAAATTACTACAGACTGTTCTGTTTTTAACAGATTCTGTTTTTCGTGTGTTGTTTGCTTATTTTGATGAATCTATGGCTAGTAAAATAGTTTATAAACCATAGAGAAGTTGGAATACAGTAGGTTTAACACCAATATAAATAAATAATGAGTTCATTACAGTACCTTGAAGTGGTCTTTTGTTTTCTTTCGCTAACGGAGCTCACGAGATTTTCTACTTTAAGTTTTGTGTTGTGAAGTTCTCAAGTTTTGGGTAAAGATTTGATGGATTATGGAATAAGGAGTGGCAAGAGCCTAAGCTTGGGGATGCCCATGGCACCCCCAAGATAATCTAAGGACACCTAAAAGCCAAAGCTTGGGGATGCCCCGGAAGGCATCCCCTTTTTCGTCTACTTCTATCGGTAACTTTACTTGGAGCTATATTTTTATTCACCACATGATATGTGTTTTGCTTGGAGCGTCTTGTATGATTTGAGTCTTTTCTTTTTAGTTTACCACAATTATCCTTGCTGTACACACCTTTTGAGAGAGCCATACATGATTTGGAACTTGTTAGAATGCTCTATGTACTTCACTTGTATCTTTTGAGTTATACAGTTTTGCTCTAGTACTTCACTTATATCTTTTAGAGCACGGTGATGGATTTGTTTTATAGAAACTATTGGTCTCTCATGCTTCACTTAGATTATTTTGAGAGCATTAAATAGCATGGTAATTTGCTTAAATAATCCTAATATGCTAGGTATTCAAGAGTAAAAAATTTCTTATGAGTGTTTTGAATACTAAGAGAAGTTTGATGATGATTGTTTTGAGATATGGAGGTAATAATATCAAAGTCGTGCTAGTTGAGTAGTTGTGAATTTGAGAAATGCTTGTGTTGAAGTTTGCAAGTCCCGTAGCATGCACGTATGGTAAACGTTATGTAAAAAAATTTGAAACATGAGGTGTTCTTTGATTGTCCTCCTTATGAGTGGCGATCGGGGACGAGCGATGGTCTTTTCCTACCAATCTATGCCCTAGGAGCATGCGCGTAGTGCTTGGTTTTTGATGACTTGTAGATTTTTGCAATAAGTATGTGAGTTCTTTATGACTAATGTTGAGTCCATGGATTATACGCACTCTCACCCTTCCATCATTGCTAGCCTCTTCGGTACCGTGCATTGCCTTCGCCGGTGCATCCAAACCCCGTGATATGATATGCTCTTTCACACATAAACCTCCTTATATCTACCTCAAAATAGACACCATACCTACATATTATGGCATTTCCATAGCCATTCCGAGATATATTGCCATGCAACTTTCCACCATTCCGTTTATCATGACACATTCATCATTGTCATGTTGCTTAGCATGATCATGTAGTTGACATAGTATTTGTGGCATAGCCACTGTTCATAATTCTTTCATACATGTCACTCTTGGTTCATTGCATATCCCGGTACACCGCTGGAGGCATTCATATAGAGTCATCTTTTGTTCTAGCATCGAGTTGTAATCATTGAGTTGTAAATAAATAGAAGTGTGATGATCATCATTTTCTAGAGCATTGTTCCAAGTGAG
>NC_041384.1:105159458-105170829 GCF_002162155.2 Triticum dicoccoides | reverse complement strand
ATAAGAGAGAGAGAGAAATGCCATAAAAAAGAGAAGGCCCGAAAAAAGAGAGAAAAAGAGAGAAGGGACAATGCTACTATCCTTTGCCACACTTGTGCTTCAAAGTAGCACCATAATCTTCATGATAGAGAGTCTCTTGTTTTATCACTTCCATATACTAGTGGGAATTTTTCATTATAGAACTTGGCTTGTATATTCCAATCAATGGGCCTCCTCAAGTGCCCTAGGTCTTCGTGAGCAAGCAAGTTGGATGCACACCTACTTAGTTTCTTTTGTTGAGCTTTCATACATTTATAGCTCTAGTGCATCCGTTGCATGGCAATCCCTACTCCTTGCATTAACATCAATCGATGGGCATCTCCATAGCCCATTGATTAGCCTCGTTGATGTGAGACTTTCTCCTTTTTTTGTCTTCTCCACATAACCCCCATCATCATTCTATTCCACCCATAGTGCTATGTCCATGGCTCGCGCTCATATATTGTGTGAAAGTTTATAGGTTTGAGATTACTAAAGTATGAAACAATTGCTTGGCTTGTCATCGGGGTTGTGCATGATGAGAGCATTCTTGTGTGACGAAAATGGAGCATGACTAAACTATATGATTTTGTAGGGATGAACTTTCTTTGGCCATGTTATTTTGAGAAGACATAATTGCTTAGTTAGTATGCTTGAAGTATTATTATTTTTATGTCAATATAAACTTTTATATTGAATCTTTCGGATCTGAATATTCATACCACAACTAAGAAGAATTACATTAAAATTATGCCAAGTAGCACTCCGCATCAAAATTTCTGTTTTTATCATTTACCTACTCGAGGACGAGCATGAATTAAGCTTGGGAATGCTTGATACGTCTCCAACGTATCTATAATGTTCGATTGCTCCTTGCTATATTATCTACTGTTTTGGACATTATTGGGCTTTATTATCCTCTTTTATATTATTTTTGGGACTAACCTATTAACCGGAGGCCCATCCCAGAATTGTTGTTTTTTTGCCTATTTCAGAGTTTCGCAGAAAAGGAATATCAAACGGAGTCCAAATGGAATGAAACCTTCGGGAACGTGATTTTCTCACCAAACATGATCCAGGAGACTTGGACCCTATGTCAAGAAATAAAAGAGGAGGCCACGAGGTAGGGGGGCGCGCCTACCCCCCAGGCGCGCCCTCCACCCTCGTGGGCCCCCTATTTCTCCACCGACGTACTTCTTCCTCCTATATATACCTACGTACCCCCAAACGATCAGAAACGAAGCCAAAACCCTAATTCCACCGCCGTAACTTTCTGTATCCACGAGATCCCATCTTGGGGCCTATTCCGGAGCTCCGCCGGAGGGGGCATCCATCACGGAGGGCTTCTACATCAACACCATAGCCTCTCCGATGAAGTGTGAGTAGTTTACCTCAGACCTTCGGGTCCATAGTTATTAGCTAGATGGCTTCTTCTCTCTTTTTGGATCTCAATACAATGTTCTCCCCCTCTCTTGTGGAGATCTATTCGATGTAATCTTCTTTTTGCTGTGTGTTTGTTGAGACCGATGAATTGTGGGTTTATGATCAAGATTATCTATGAACAATATTTGAATCTTCTCTGAATTCTTTTATGTATGATTGGTTATCTTTGCAAGTCTCTTCGAAATATCAGTTTGGTTTGGCCTACTAGATTGATCTTTCTTGCAATGGGAGAAGTGCTAGCTTTGGGTTCAATCTTGAGGTGTCCTTTCCCAGTGACAGTAGGGGCAGCGATGCACGTATTGTATTGTTGCCATCGAGGATAACAAGATGGTTTTTTTATCATATTGCATGAATTTATCCCTCTACATCATGTCATCTTGCTTAAAGCATTACTCTGTTTTCATGAACTTAATACTCTAGATGCATGCTGGATAGCGGTCGATGAGTGGAGTAATAGTAGTAGATGCAGGCAGGAGTCGGTCTACTTGTCTCGGACGTGATGCCTATATACATGATCATACCTAGATATTCTCATAACTATGCTCAATTCTGTCAATTGCTCAATAGTAATTCGTTCACCCACCGTAAAATACTTATGCTCTCGAGTGAAGCCACTAGTGAAACCTATGGCCCCCGGGTCTATCTTCATCATATTAAGCTTCCAGTACTTAGTTATTTCTTTTGCTTTTTTACTTTGCATATTTATCAATAAAATACCAAAAATAGTATCGTATCATATCTATCAGATCTCACTCTCGTAAGTGACCATGAAGGGATTGACAACCCCTTATCGTGTTGGTTGCGAGGAGTTATTTGTTTTGTGCAGGTATGAGGGACTCACACGTAGCCTCCTACTGGATTGATACCTTGGTTCTCAAAAACTGAGGGAAATACTTACGCTACTTTGCTGCATCATCCTTTCCTCTTCAAGGAAATCCAACGCAGTGCTCAAGAGGTAGCAAGAAGATTTCTGGCGCCGTTGCCGGGGAGTCTACGCAAAAGTCAACATACCAAGTACCCATCACAACCCTTATCTCTCGCATTACATTACTTGTCATTTGCCTCTCGTTTTCCTGTCCCCCACTTCACCCTTGCCGTTTTATTCGCCCTCTCTCTCTCTATCCTCCCTCTCTTTGTCTATTTTCCTTTTACACTTTCTGCCGTCATGTCTGAAATTGGGGAAGTAATTGTCGATATGGACAATAATAATATCTTGAAAAATTCTGATGCTCTTGCTGAAGAACCCCCTATCTTACATACAAAAAATTCCGTATTGGTAGTGGTAATATTATTGGAAGAGGAGTTAACCAAGATTGCTTTACTTGTTCCGGTGCTTTGCCTTCTATGGGTAGTTCTATCCTTCATAGAACTAGTAGTCTTGCGGACGCTATTGCCATGCTTGTAGTTGAACTTGAAAGACAATTCATGCACATGCACCCTGGCATACAAAGGATTTTCCTAGAATTTTCTAATATTGAGCATTCTTCTGTTAAGCGTGCCGCTACGATCTTTTTGGCTCATGAGTTCAGATTCATAATAAAAGAGGCCAAAGAAAGCTTTGTGCATTATAGGGTGGACGCTTGCCGTCCTCCCACAGAAGCTATCCTTTTTGATCAAGAATAAATAATGCGTTTCAATCCCTAGACTATGTTGCTTTCAATGAAAATCTTAGAAAAAGGGTTCCTACCAATGTTTTAGTTGATAGAATTTCTGAACTTAATGATGATTTGGCCATTCTAAATAATGAACTAGGATATTCTCTTGAGTTTAGGCTCACAAAGTTCTATCAAAAGAATATTTATAATGATGAATTGGTTGTGCAATACAAAGGGCCAAAGGAGGAACCTATACCTCCCAAGGTTGATCTTGGGGACTTTTGTCCCATTAAATTTAGACCTTTTGATTACTTTTGCTTGCCTCAAAGAAAACTTGCTGCCGAACGTAGAGAATATGAAAAGAGTTTTAATGATCTATCTTATTATTATGGCAATACGTAGATCTATCCTTACTTTTTATGCCTAGCTAGGGGCGTTAAACGATAGCGTTTGTTGGGAGGCAACCAATTTTATTTTTATTCCTTGATTTTTGCTCCTGTTTAGCAATAAATAATTTACCTAGCCTCTGTTTTGGTTGTGTTTTTTTGTGTTTAATTAGTGTTTGTGCCAAGTAGAACCGTTGGGAAGACTTGGGGAAAGTCTTGATATCTTGCTGCAAAAAACAGAAACTTTAGCGCTCACGAGAACTGCTGCCATTTTCATTTGGAAATTGCTATTTAGTTAATTATTTTTTAAGATAATTAATAGATAAATTCCCCACGTCCAGCAATTTATTTTACAATTTTTGGGTTCCAGATCTTGTGCTAGCTACAGATTACTACAGACTGTTCTGTTTTTGACAGATTCTGTTTTTCGTGTGTTGTTTGCTTATTTTGATGAATCTATGACTAGTAAAATAGTTTATAAACCATAGAGAAGTTGGAATACAGTAGGTTTAACAAAAATATAAATAAATAATGAGTTCATTACAGTACCTTGAAGTGGTCTTTTGTTTTCTTTCGCTAACGGAGCTCATGAGATTTTCTACTTTAAGTTTTGTGTTGTGATGTTTTCAAGTTTTGGGTAAAGATTTGATGGATTATGGAATAAGGAGTTGCAAGAGCCTAAGATTGGGGATGCCCATGGCACCCCCAAGATAATCTAAGGACACCTAAAAGCCAAAGCTTGGGGATGCCCCGGAAGGCATCCCCTCTTTTGTCTACTTCTATCGGTAACTTTACTTGGAGCTATATTTTTATTCACCACATGATATGTGTTTCGCTTGGAGCGTCTTGTATGATTTGAGTCTTTGCTTTTTAGTTTACCACAATCATCCTTTCTGTACACACCTTTTGAGAGAGCCATGCATGATTTGGAACTTGTTAGAATACTCTATGTACTTCACTTATATCTTTTTAGTTATATAGTTTTGCTCTAGTACTTCACTTAAATCTTTTAGAGCACGGTGGTGGATTTTTTTATAGAAAATATTGATCTCTCGTGCTTCACTTAGACTATTTTGAGAGTCTTAAATAGCATGGTAATTTTCTTAAGTAATCCTAATATGCTAGGTATTCAAGAGTAAAAATTTCCTTATGAGTGTTTTGAATACTAAGAGAAGTTTGATGCTTGATGATTGTTTAGAGATATGGAGGTAATAATATCAAAGTCGTGCTAGTTGAGTAGTTGTGAATTTGAGAAATGCTTGTGTTGAAGTTTGCAAGTCCCGTAGCATTCACGTATGGTAAACGTTATGTAACAAATTTGAAACATGAGGTGTTCTTTGATTGTCCTCCTTATGAGTGGCGGTCGGGGACGAGCGATGGTTTTTTCGTACCAATCTATCCCCCTAGGAGCATGCGCGTACTGCTTGGCTTTTGATGACTTGTAGATTTTTGCAATAAATATGTGAGTTCTTTATGACTAATGTTGAGTCCATGGATTATACGCACTCTCACCCTTCCATCATTGCTAGCCTCTTCGGTACCGTGCATTGCCCTTTCTCACATTGAGAGTTGGTGCAAACTTCGCCGGTGCATCCAAACCCCGTGATATGATATGCTCTTTCACACATAAACCTCCTTATATCTTCCTCCAAACAGCCACCATACCTACATATTATGGCATTTCCATAGCCATTCCGAGATATATTGCCATGCAACTTTCCACCATTCCGTTTATCATGACACATTCATCATTGTCATGTTGCTTAGCATGATCATGTAGTTGACATAGTATTTGTGGCAAAGCCACTATTCATAATTCTTTCATACATGTCACTCTTGGTTCATTGCATATCACGGTACAACGCCGGAGGCATTCATGTAGAGTCATCTTTTGTTCTAGCATTGAGTTGTAATAATTGAGTTGTAAATAAATAGAAGTGTGATGATCATCATTTTCTAGAGCATTGTCCCAAGTGAGTAATATATATATATATATATATATATATATATATATATATATATATATATATATATATATATATATATATATATATATATATAAAAGAGAAAGGCCATAAAAAAGAGAAGGCTCGAAAAAAAGAGAAAAGGAGGGAAGGGACAATGCTACCATCCTTTGCCACACTTGTGCTTCAAAGTAGCACCATAATCTTCATGATAGAGAGTCTCTTGTTTTATCACTTTCATATATTAGTGGGAATTTTTCATTATAGAACTTGGCTTGTATATTCCAATCAATGGGCCTTCTCAAGTGTCCTAGGTCTTCGTGAGCAAGCAAGTTGGATGCACACCCACTTAGTTTCTTTTGTTGAGCTTTCATACATTTATAGCTCTAGTGCATCCGTTGCATGGCAATCTCTACTCCTTGTATTAACATCAATCGATGGGCATCTCCATAGCCCATTGATTAGCCTCGTTGATGTGAGACTTTCTCCTTTTTTTGTCTTCTCCACATAACCCCCATTATCATATTCTGTTCCACCCATAGTGCTATGTCCATGGCTCGCGCTCATATATTGCGTGAAAGTTTATAGGTTTGAGATTACTAAAGTATGAAACAATTGTTTGGCTTGTCATCGGGGTTGTGCATGATGAGAGCGTTCTTGTGTGACGAAAATGGAGCATGACTAAACTATATGATTTTGTAGGGATGAACTTTCTTTGGCCATGTTATTTTGAGAAGACATAATTGCTTAGTTAGTATGCTTGAAGTATTATTATTTTTATGTCAATATGAACTTTTATCTTGAATCTTTCGGATCTGAATATTCATACCACAACTAAGAAGAATTACATTAAAATTATGCCAAGTAGCACCCCGCATCAAAATTTCTGTTTTTATCATTTACCTACTCGAGGACGAGCATGAATTAAGCTTGGGGATACTTGATACGTCTCCAATGTATCTATAATGTTTGATTGCTCCTTGCTATATTATCTACTGTTTTGGACATTATTGGGCTTTATTATCCACTTTTATATTATTTTTGGGACTAACCTATTAACCGGAGGCCCAGCCCAGAATTGTTGTTTTTTGCCTATTTCAGAGTTTCGCAGAAAAGGAATATCAAACGGAGTCCAAACGGAATGAAACCTTCGGAAACGTGATTTTTTCACCAAACATGATCCAGGAGACTTGGACCCTACGTCAAGAAATAAAGGAGGAGGCCACGAGGTAGGGGGGCGTGCCTACGCCCCCAGGCGCGCCCTCCACCCTTGTGGGCCCCTGTTGCTCCACCGACGTACTTCTTCCTCCTATATATACCTACGTACCCCCAAACGATCAGAAATGAAGCCAAAACCCTAATTCCACCGCCGTAACTTTCTGTATCCACGAGATCCCATCTTGGGGCCTGTTCCGGAGCTCCGCTGGAGGGGGCATCCATCACGGAGGGCTTCTACGTCAACACCATAGCCTCTCCGATGAAGTGTGAGTAGTTTACCTCAGACCTTCGGGTCCATAGTTATTAGCTAGATGGCTTCTTCTCTCTTTTTGGATCTCAACACAATGTTCCCCCTCTCTTGTGGAGATCTATTCAATGTAATCTTCTTTTTGCGGTGTGTTTGTTGAGACCGATGAATTGTGGGTTTATGATCAAGATTATCTATGAACAATATTTGAATCTTCTCTGAATTCTTTTATGTATGATTGGTTATCTTTGCAAGTCTCTTCGAATTATGAGTTTGGTTTGGCCTACTAGATTGATCTTTCTTACAATGGGAGAAGTGCTTAGCTTTGGGTTCAATCTTGCGGTGTCCTTTCCCAGTGACAGTAGGGGCAGCGATGCACGTATTGTATTGTTGCCATTGAGGATAACAAGATGGGGTTTTTATCATATTGCATGAATTTATCCCTCTACATCATGTCATCTTGCTTAAAGCGTTACTCTATTTTCATGAACTTAATACTGTAGATGCATGCTGGATAGCGGTCGATGAGTGGAGTAATAGTAGTAGATGCAGGCAGGAGTCAGTCTACTTGTCTCGGACGTGATGCCTATATACATGATCATACCTAGATATTCTCATAAGTATGCTCAATTCTGTCAATTGCTCAATAGTAATTCATTCACCCACCGTAAAATACTTATGCTCTCGAGAGAAGCCACTAGTGAAACCTATGGCCCCCGGGTCTATCTTCATCATATTAATCTTCCAATACTTAGTTATTTCTTTTGCTTTTTTACTTTGCTTTTATTTTACTTTGCATCTTTATCACAAAAATAACAAAAAAATTATCCTATCGTATCTATCAGATCTCACTCTTGTAAGTGATCGTGAAGGGATTGACAACCCCTTATTGCATTGGTTGTGAGGAGTTATTTGTTTTGTCCAGGTACGAGGGACTCGCGCATAGCCTCCTACTGGATTGATACCTTGATTCTCAAAAACTTCGGGAAATACTTATGCTACTTTGCTACATCATCCTTTCCTCTTCAAGGAAATCCAACGCAGTGCTTAAGAGGTAGCAATGTGGCGGAGAAAGCGGGGGAGAAAGAAGAAGAATGGGAACGCACTGTGCAAAAAACCCCAATCCGGCACCTTATATGAGGTCGTTTCCGAGTGGCTGACCTGTGGGTCTGGACGATCCTATCAAATCCCGCAACAGTCGCGCACGAGATACGTTGCAAAAAAGGTGGCACGGTGATCGAGGCGGCCCTGCCTAATCCTATCCGATTACTGCGGCCTCCTCCGCCCCGCGCGCCTCCCCAAGATTCAAATCCCACAATATCCGCGAGCAGCAGAGCAACCTGTTAGACGGAACATTTTTCTCATATCAGTACTCGAAGCATCACAATAAAAGTTCACTCGACAGAACCAAGAATGGATCAAGGCGACTGAAAAAGAAGTTGAAGTCATCATGATTGCTCATTTGGTCCCAATAAGACGCTTCTGAAGTGCGAAAATTGAATCAGAGGTGTTCTCAACTCCTCCACTCAAACCCTGAACCATTCGGGGGCTAATGATGAAGCTATGTACCCAGGGTAGGGTCATATGCCTGACCTAGACACCCTCCCCTAGAACACCATCTTAAAACCAGAAGCATTCAAGGGATAGCATCATCCACTCGACTACAAGGAATTCCACTCGGAAGATTCAAAGTCACTCGACCACAACAGTTATCACTCGACAGATAGAAGACCTAAAGTCACTCTACACGACAACGGTCGGACGTTTACTTCGTAGACTTAATAGGCATTTATGTCACTTAATTGCTAGTGTTACCAGTAACGCCCCCTCTTGATGTACCATAAACCCCTTGTAACGTGGGCTGGCTGGGGTCCTGGCGCACTCTATATAAGCCACCCCCCTCCACTGGCACAAGGGTTGGCACACCCTGTAAACACACGCATACAAATCCAGTCGACCGCCTCTGGGCACCGAGACATAAGGCTATTACTTCCTCCGCGAAGGGCCTGAACTCGTAAAACTCGTGTGTACAACTTCGCCATAGCTAGGATCTTGCCTCCTCATACCTACCCCCATTCTACTGTCAGTCTTAGATCCACGACACCCGGTACTCTGAAACTCATCCGAAACGATCCGAACCATTCCGGTGTCTGAGTGTAACCTTCCAATATATGAATCTTTATGTATCGACCATTTCGAGACTCCTCGTCATGTCCGTGATCTCATTCGGGACTCCGAACAACCTTCGGTCATCAAATCACATAACTCATAATACAAATCGTCATCGATCGTTAAGCGTGCGGACCCTACGGGTTCGAGAACTATGTAGACATGACCGAAACACATCTCCGGTCAATAACCAATAGCGGAACCTGGATGCTCATATTGGCTCCTACATATTCTACGAAGATCTTTATCGGCCAAACCGCATAACAACATACGTTGTTCCCTTTGTCATCGATATGTTACTTGCCCGAGATTCGATCGTCGGTATCATCATACCTAGTTCAATCTCATTACCGGCAAGTCTCTTTACTCGTTCCGCAATGCATCATCCTATAACTAACTCATTAGTCATATTGCTTGCAAGGCTCATAGTGATGTGCATTACCGAGAGGGCCCAGAGATACCTCTCCGACATTCGGAGTGAAAAATCCTAATCTCGATCTATGCCAACTCAACAAACACCATCGGAGATACCTGTAGAGCATCTTTATAATCACCCAGTTACGTTGTGACGTTTGATAGCACACTAAGGGATTCTTTGATTCAAAGGATACTCAAAGGAATTTTGGAGGATTCTAATCCTTAGGAATTTTTCCTATCTTGGTTGTTTGATTTGAAGAATTGTAAACCATAGGAATTTTTCCATAGGATTCATTTGCACTAGATTTCATAGGAAACATCTCATCCACTCAAACTTGTTTGAAAGAATCCTGCATTTTTTCTATGCACAATCAAACACTCGTACAATCCTATAGGATTCAAGACGACATTCCACTCTAATCCCATGTTTTTCCTATTCCCGCGTTTTGGAAATCCTACGAATCAAAGAGGCCCTAAGTATTTCTCTGGTATTCGGGAGTTGCATAATTTCATAGTCATAGGAACATGCATAAGTCATGAAGAAAGAAATAGCAATAAACTAAACGATCATAGTGCTGAGCTAACGGATGAGTCTTATCCATCACATCATTCTCTAATGATGTGATCCCGTTCATCAAATGACAACACATGTCTATGACTAGAAAACTTAACCATCTTTGATTAATGAGCTAGTCAAGTAGAGGCAAACTAGGGACACTCTGTTTGTCTATGTATTCACACATGTACTAAGTTTCCAGTTAATACAATTGTAGCATGAATAATAAACATTTATCATAAGGAAATATAAATAACAACTTTATTATTGCCTCTATGGCATATTTCCTTCAGTAGGGCACCGGACGGGTGACGTGCCGTTTGAGCTTTTTTATGGAGGTGCCCTGCTCCTCCAAAGGTGTGTGTGTGTGTTTGCTTGGAGGGTAGCGACAAACTGTCTTCCCACTTGGACAAATAAACATTCTCGTAATCTTGAAATGTCTAACCTTTGCCCTGTGTGTGCGCCACCAAATCAGAGGACACTTTCCATGCTCTCTATAGATGCCCCCGAGCGGTCCGAGCGGTCTCCCTATAGCAGTCAATGGCGAAGCAGTGGAACATCCCAGACGTCCGGCGGCTAGTGCACATAAGACTGGAGTGGCTTCTCCATGTGCTCGCTGACCTGCCGGAGGAGGAGCACATGTACATGCTCATGACGATTTGGCGCTGCTGGCACGTAAGGAATGAGATCGTCCACGACAAACGGCCACCACTAGTGGAGGCCTCGACAAGGTTCCTGTCTAGCTATATCAGCTCCTTGCTGGCCCTTCAGGCAGACCCTCTTGGCGATCATGTGAAAGGGAAGACGGTGGCCGGCCCCAGGTCGGGAGGAAACCATTATCGTATGTGTACCATGCAAAGGAGCATTCACCAAGATGGGAGGTACCGCCAGCAGGCTGGGCAACGCTTAACATTGACGGTTCCTTCTGTGGCAAGGACGGGAGTGCTGGGGCGAGTATGGTTCTTCACGACGAACATGGAGCTATCATCTTCTCTTCTAGCCGAGAGTTACGACAGTGTGCGTCATCACTGGAGTCTGAACTTGCAGCATGTATGGAGGGCATTTCCCTAGCCTCCCAATGGTCTGCACTACCAATTGTTGTTCAGACGGACTGCCTAGATGTGGCCAAGCTGATCAAGGAAGGTGGAGTAAACAGGTATGAGCACTTGATGATGGTTTGTGAGATCACTAAGCTTCTATAAGAACGTGGGGAATATCTAGTCAAGCATGTAAGGAGAGAACAAAACGTTGTTAGCCATTACTCATTTAGCAAACTATGATAGATTAAAAAAATGCACTGCAGTGTGGCTTTGATCTGGTCCGGACGAGGCGTCGGACCTATGTAATGCAGATTTGGG
>NC_041384.1:105154996-105159156 GCF_002162155.2 Triticum dicoccoides | reverse complement strand
GTCTCTCCTCTCACACTCTCTTTACCCGACAAAAGCTGGAACTTAGTGTGCCATGTCATGCACGTATTGCTGTGTATTCATTTGACAAATTAATTGTCATCTTGAGGTTGAGACGAACGACAGATTCTTGTACAGCCAAGCGGCACTGATCTGCACTAGTAAGCAGTGCTGGCGTAGCCGCGGCGCCATGCCGCGCAGACCACACGCGTCTCGGCTCCCTTACGCACGGCACGGGACGGCACGATGGACGGATCGAGTATGCGTCGCGTAGCGCGTGCTTTACACGGCCACGCACGTTACGAAATAGTACGTACTAGCTAGGAAGAGCTCTGCACTGCGCATGCTGGTGGTTGTGCCGGCGCCGGCGAGGGAGCCGCGAGGAAAAAACGCCCGGCGCCCGCTTTGGCTCGCGTTTCTTCCTTGTGCACGATCGGGACCTGCAACGACTCGACGCGTGATGTAACATCGGAAGAAGGCCACGCGAAGCTTCTCCAAAAGCTGCCGTTTGTGTCGCTACTCGCTGCTGCCACTCTCAGTAATGACTTTGGGAGAGGCAGGCGCCGCCCGGCGTCAAGTGGCCGATTCATCTTCGCGCTGGGTGATCTACGTCCAACGGACGCACGTACCACTAGTCTTCTTTTCCCACATTGCTCGCACCTAGTGCTCGTCTATAAATACACTCATTGTCTAAGCTCAATTCGTGCTAGATCACTGCCCCCGGCAGACCACCTGACCCGGCCGCTCGAGATGGCCGCCAGAAGGCACGCCGGGAGCAGCTCCGGGAGTAAGCATGAAGCTGCTGGCGGAGGTGGACAGGCGCGGCACGCCCAGGCGCGTGGTGTACGCCGAGGCCGGCAAGGACGTCGTCGACTTCCTCCTCACCTTCCTCACCTTGCCGATCGGCACGGTCGTCAAGCTGCTCAGGAGGAACTCCATGCCCATGGTAGGCTGCGTCGGCAACCTGTACGGCAGCGTCGAGGAGCTCCCCGACGACTTCATCTGCCACAGGGACGCCAGGGCCGCCAAGGACACCCTGCTCAGGCCCGCCGGCGGCAGGCTTCCCCTGCTCACGAACGCGGGGTCGTCGTCGTCCAGCACCGGCGGCTTTGTGAGGGCGGGCGTGACGTACGAGGTCATGGACGACCTCGAGATTGCTCCCAGGTCTAACGTCGATTTCATCACCAACCTCAACAGGGACATCGGCTGTCTCCAGAGGAAGACTGTCCGAGTTGGCGACACCGAGGTAATTCACGAAGAAACTATCTATACTCCTTTTGTAAAAGAAAAAAAGTTGAACTAATCTGATGGAGGTGAATTATTGGGTGTGGTTTGTGGGTTTGCAGGGTCTCCAGATACTGAGGGCGTCACTCAAGTCGAAGACGGTCCTCACCGACGTCTTCCTTCGGACGAACACTCCGAGTCCGAGTCCGAGGGCCTTAACCGCAGGGTGAAGTGTCCTTGCCGTGTCATCCTTGTGGTGCGTGCATGTGTGTCTTTGGTCATATCGTTCGTGTTGGTCACTGGTTCACGGCTCACATACTATGAATAAAGGCAAGGAATTATCATGAGGTGTCTCTTCATTAATTAGATGATTTTTTAACAAATCTCAGTCACACCAACTATGTCTATCCTTCTCTCCGGGTCACACCATATAGTAGTGCAATTGATTATAGTACTAGCAAGATGCCCGTATATTGCACGGAACATCAAGATGCATTTTTTTTTACAAAACGTCTATTGTGACTGACCCATGCAGAAGTAATGCCATGTGTAAAAACTAATTATACCTTGAGAATTTTATCGGAAAAATGGTATCTCGACCATTTCAACAAAAAATAAAAGATGAGAGATAAGGTGAGGAGGAGTGGGGCGTGGTGATGACTGGTGATCGGACTGGGCGGAGGCATGAGGATGGACGGCGCCGGCAGGCGGCAGCGGCCACCATGCTAGATTGTTCCAGAGACATCCTTTTTTAATTGCTCAACAATGAGGTTGTGGAAGATAAGGATGAACGAGGCAAGGCCTTATCTGTAAATGTGAAGAGAGGTGTGGGTATCTTTTGTAAAGTTGTCATAGTTTGCTTTCTATCCGTCAGATATAGATCGGACGGTCTATATTACAAAATGACAGATACATCATCATCACCAACTCAATTTTTTATAAGAATAAAGATTATGCAATTTTATGTAAGATCTCAATCAGATCATTGGTAATAAAGGATGCCTTTGAGATTTGTTTTTGAAAGAACGAGTGGCAGGAAAATGACACTCTCCGGGAACATCCGGCCTTGTATCACATTGTACGTGATAGGAATAATACTTTTACGCAAATACTCAACTCCTTTCCCGCCGGATACATCCTTTACGTGGCCGTTGGTCGGCCCTTTTCTTGTGTCATGACAATATTTTTTCTATCTTGTTTGGATTAGATTAATCTGACATAAAGATGAGATGTGTTTCATCGAAATCTAACTACAGACTAATTATAACACTTATCTGTAATACTATTAAAGGAAAGTCAAACGTCGTGATGGTTCGACCTCCCTCCTATCGCTAGCTATCGATACATCCTCCCACCCATGTCACCCCACCTAATTATTATTTTTTCCGAGTTAACCAGCAGTAAGTAAACAAGGGAACCGACCAGTTAATCAATCCCAGCTCGAAACAAGAACGAAAACTGTCGTCACACACGTCGCACGTCCCAACCCCTCGCCCCCGATCTCATCGCCGCCCCTTGTGCTCGCCTCCGCGGAACCCACACATGATCCTCTGCGGGTGCCGTAAGGGTCTAGAGGATTGGGATGCCTCCCATCCCGTGCCTTCCGCTTGCCGTGGAAGAGAGAGAGGGAGGGAGATACGGGAGAGGCAGGAGCGCGGCGGCGGTTCTGGGCTTCTGGCCGATCTCGTGCTTTCCCCTCGCTCCCGATCCATTCTCCTCGACTGGTGCCATCGCAATCGTCCCATTGCCTCGACTCCTCCAATCACTCTCCTCGAACAGTTGGGTGTGTTGAATCTGCGGCACCGGAGTAGTCATGCAGCGCGTGGCCGGGGACGAAGGAGAGGCGAATGGAATAGGTGTCAAATAGGTGGATCGCCGGTTCCAACGCCGTGTGAACGCGGTGGAGACGTACACGAGGTGGGAACGCACGCGGGTTCTTGGGGGAGCAGTGGCGTGGGAGGCGAGATCTCCCTCTTGAGCCGCCGTGGGAGGCGGAGGCGGCGGGATGGGATCAGGGGCGCAGGCAACAAAACTGTCTATCCGGGCTAAGTAAACGGCGAGAGAGAGGACCGTCCACGGCCGAGTAACGAGATGGATCATGCGGCGGACGCTTTCCGGACGGACCTGATGACCATCACGCGATACCTGCTGAAGGAGCAGAGCAGGCACCCGGAGTCGCGCGACGACTTCACCATCCTCCTCTCCCATATCGTCCTTGGCTGCAAGTTCGTCGCCACTCAACAAGGCCGGCCAAGCTAAGCTCATCGGTCTCTCAGTTCAGAGCAACGTCCAGGCAAGCGCTTGTTTCCTCTCTTCATCAAAGTTGTTCTTCCGTGAGAATGGTGCTATGATGATGATTGCCTGTTTTCTTTGCCGTGGGTTTCTTCAGGTGGAGGAGCAGAAAGAAGTTGGACGTGCTCTCCCAACGAGGTGTTGGTCAATGCCCTTGTCAGCAGTGGCCGCACCGTATGACTCTTCTCTCATCTCGGTTCTTTTGATTTTTGAACAAGATCGTTGCTTCTATTCTGTTTTGTGACACTGCTCTGCGAACGACGTCATATATGCAGTGCGTTCTTGTGTCCAAGGAGGACGAGGAGGCTTCATACTTGGACCGAAAGCTCCATGGGAAGTGTGTAAAAAACCTCCATATGCTCTGCTCACAAACTTGATATGGTCGAGCAATTTTACTTCTGCTGTTTCTGATGAAGTGTACGTGTGGCTCTTCATTTCCCATTAGGTACTGTGTCTGCTTTGATCCCCTGGATGGCTCCTCCAACATCGACTGCGGCATGCCCATCGGAATGGTATGCGCACAAGTAATTTCACCACTTAAAAGGTTTAACGGAACACACAATTAATAAGAAGTTGGAGTCACTATCTGACTTGATTTGATTGTCGGGCACATGGATAAAACATGATAGTCCACTTGTTCCGGAAGA
>NC_041384.1:105106538-105154628 GCF_002162155.2 Triticum dicoccoides | reverse complement strand
CGGGGCGGTGTGCGCCGGGAGGTGCTCCTCGGCAGCGGCGGTCCGACGTGGCGGCGGAGATCCTGGCGCGGCGTGGGTGAACGACTGGGCGACGGCGTCGCCGTTGGCGGCGGGGTGGCGCGGCGGCGCGGCTTGAACCAGCCCTCTCGGCCCAGATCTAGGCCCTTCGGGCCCCATCTGGGTTTGGGAAGGCCGACGGCGGGTCGGGCCGGCGGCGTGGCCTCCAGGAGGCGGGAGAGGGGCGTTGGCGGCTGGGAGCGGGCGGCGTAGGTGCCGGCTTGCTGCAGCATGGCTGGTGGGGCTTTGCGGGCCCGTTGCAGGCCTGGCCGGGCCAGGGGTGGCCTGGTGTGCCCTGCTGCCACGTCCGGACGGCGACCGCAACGTCACCGGGGGCTCGGGCCTCCCGCGCGTCGGCGGGGGAGGTGGTTCCCTCCCGCTTGGCTTCGGTGTGGTTCCTCCCGTCGCTTGGCGCTTCTTTCCGGTCTCCTTGGCCTCATGGTGGTGTTCGCAGCGGGGCGGCGTGGATGTGTCCAAGACCGTGGTGGCGCGTGCTTGCGGGTGGCAAGATGGTTGGATGGCCCCGGTTCGAGTGGGTAGCGGTGCTTGGGGATGCGGGAGAAATCTCTGCCGGTTCATCCGGCTCCGACGCGGTGACACCTGAGGATGCCATCATTCCTTCCTGAAGGGCGTCGACACTACCCATCCCCCGCTCCCCTCCGTATGCCGGGGGAAACCCTAGGACATGTCCGGACAGCAACGTCGTTGGCGTCGCATTCCTTCTTGGAGGTGCTGCTTGGTATGCGGCGATCCGGTGCCATGGCGTGTGGTGGGACGAAGATGGAGGGCGCTGCGGTGGCGGATCATATGTGCTTGCCGAGCTGCCGTTGTTGGCTTTTATTTCTTCTTCTTTTTCCCTTTTGGGCGTGTTGTGCCGTTCGCCCCGGCAGTTACCCTGTGATCGGTCTCTGGTGCTTTATAATATAAAGCGGGGGGAAACCTTTTTTCGGTTAAACATGATAGTCACATCAGGAGAGGCGATTTCAAAAGGAGCATGAACCGCTGCATACCAGGGCAGTGAGTGTGTATTCCTGATGGGTGTTGGTGTGATTGTTGTGTTATTCTGAATTTAGGCATATGACTGTGTGTCTTGTGTCTGATTCAGTCCGTCATTGAATAATCAGATGACAATGGAGGTGCTCGACTCAAGGCAGAGGTACTCAAATTTGATCACTTTGTTGTAGAATCATGGTGCTAATTAAATAATCTCTTGACTGATTTTGAATCTTTGCCAATAGTTCAACATCTTTTTTTATCACAAGGTCTAAAAGGTATCATTTAAAATGTGCAGATGATCATTAGGTGTCAAACCCACGTCCCCTTTGTCATCTTCTAGATGAACTGCGTTATAGAAAGTGGAAAATTGTTGCTTGTTATGTTGATATGCAAACTACCAAATTGGGAAATTTTCGATGATGATGAAACTACATTGTAAAAAAGTGAATCATATTAGGAATGTCTCCCAACTCTCAAATTGCTGCTTGTTATATTGATCTGCAGACTACCAAATTAAAAAAATTTCAATCATGATATGATTCTGAGAATTGATGTATGGTTGCAGATGGCTACCAAACTGTAAAATTATCAAGACAAGTATATGCATACCAATAATGATTACTTTCTTTTTCAAATGGTTCCTGCCGTGGGCATGACCAGTGCGTGTGTATAAATTAGTATCATGTTGCCTGCACATTGAATTTATAACTCTTTTTTCTAAATAATGTGTCATATTTTGATTCCTGTCAAAATGACCATTGCTATTTGCTTTGACATCTTGTATGTTGCTTATGCTGATAATAATTTTATTTTTCTTGGGAATTGATTATGCTCTAGAAGGGTACATTAAGAGCATGTAAACTTCTATGATAATGAAAGTGCCACATAGACTAATTTATTCTGGTAGTGCACTGCCTTTTATGCATTCATCAGAGCTATTCCACAATTTTGCCCCCACTTATACCTTTTTACACTTTTATATGTGTAGCTTCTTTTAAATTTTTAAGACATTGATTTCTGCCTTTTAAGTCTTCATGTGTGCAAAATTACTTCTGCGGTGAGCCGGCATCTGGTGAGCTTGACGACTACTTCCTGAAGGTTGATGTCCGCTTCTGTTGCGTCACTAATCAAAGCCCCATTTGCGTGGGAAGCTGATTTTTTTTTTGTTAGATTGCCAATGAGACGCTTCGATAGGAGAAAAGAAACCGGATGCACACACACATTTACATATTTCATGTGATGGTAGTATGTCGTCGTAGTTTTTGACGTAGTATGTCGTCATAGTTTTCTGATTTTGTTGATCCGTGGCAACGCACGCGCATTCAGCTAGTGGCAATATAAGCAGTCATATGGACCTTTCACTTGAATGTTTGATGAAATTTATGGAGGTAAAGGCACAAAACGTTGCAATTGCCTTGATCAATTATAACGTATATGGCTATTCAGCACACTTGGGAAAAATAAAACGAAGAAAATAACTGCACATGTACTACCGTGACACCCATTCATTTTATTTTCCTTTGCTTTTTCTTTGTTTCCTTTTCCGTTTTCATTGGTTTTCTGCGGTTTTCTTTGTTTCTCTTTGTTGTTTTTCTTTATTTTCATATGACTTCTTTGGGTTTTTTCTCGGTTTTCACTGTTTTTTTCTTTGGGTTTCCTTTTTTGGTTTTCTTTGTTTTTCTTGTTTCTTTTGGGGTTTTTACTATTCCATTCTATTGCATTGGTTTTCATCGATTTTCCTTTTTTTCCGGCTTTCGCTGGATTTCTTCTTTTTCTTTGTTTCTTCATCAATTTTTACTGCTTACTTTTTTGTTTAACACATGCCAACTTTTTTAGTACTCCCTTCGTTTCTTTTGAGTCTGCATATAAGGTTTGGTCAAATTCAAACTTTGTTTAGTTTGACTAACTTTATATTAAAAAATAACACCATTCACAATATAAAATTAATATTATCAGATGCACCATGAAATGTATTTTCATACTGTATAGTTTTAGTATTATACATGTTTACATTTTTTTATATAACTTTGGTCAAACTTTGTGTAGTTTGACTTTGACCAAATTTTATACGCGGAGTAAAAAGAAACGGATGGAGTACATACATTTTTAGTGTAAACTACACGTTGAACATTTTTCAAATACACGATGTATATATATATATATATATATATATATATATATATATATATATATATATATTCTTAAAGTAAAATACATTAGACGTCCTAAAAGTATTTCAAGTGTGTCAAGCATGTCCTAAAAGTTTGAAATGATTCAAAGCGGGTCTGAAATGTGTGTATGTTGTTAACCGCGGGTCCTAAAAGTATTTCAAGTATGTCAACTAGGTCCGAAAAGTCGTTGGTAAAGTATACATCTAGGACCCGTGGTGAATGATTTCAAACTTTTAGGATCTACTTGACACACTTGAAATACTTTTAGAACCTCTAGTGTATTTACTCTTTTTCTTAAATAGAAGTCTCCAAGACTTCTTTGAATACATGGTCAATATTTTTCAAATACATGGTGAACATTTTTATAGTGGCAATAAAAAAAATCACACACAATGTACATTTTTCTTATACATCAGGAAAAATATATGTGTTTAGTATTTCCTAAATACAGAATTGAAATTTTAAAATATATGTTTTTATGTCTACTTTTATTCAATGTATGTTGCACATCCTTTTTATACACCAGGAACATCTTTTAAATACATGATCATCATTTTTCCGTACTAATTGTATATTTTTGCATATATTTTCCTTATACATGAGAAATATTTTTCCTATACACATTTAACATTTTTCAAATGGTTTATTATATTTGATTAAGATATTTAGAGGTATGATTAACTTCTTTCAAACACACTATATATTTTTGTCAGGGGAAATTGGAAAAAATGAGGTGTGTGAACATGGCTGAAGCCTCGGCACTCAAATTTGATCTTTCCCTTGCGCAAAGGGTGGATTGCAATTAACTCATTATTATTTGTGATAATTTAGTGGTCGTTGACACCATAAAGAATGGAGGACGATCTGCGGGAGCGGTGGTGATAGCTTTTGATGATTGTTATTATTTTGCTTGTGATTTCCTATCTCTAGTTTCAGACATTAATTTAATAGAGAAGCAAATAATATTGCTCGTGAGTTTGCTAGGCCGGGCCTATCTGCATTTATGATGTTAGCCTCAACAAATGGCATGACAAAGAGGGACAATTGCATCACCAACAGCTTTAGCGATGAGTCCAACATCCCGAGGATCTTGCAGCGACTAAATTTTGCGACATCCCGAGGTGCTAGCTCTTCAGTTGATAATGTTAGCCCATGATACTTGGATGGAGAGACAGTGACAAGTCTCATTGTGGATGATATCTTTGAAGAGTTTGATGGTCATCTCTATTTCTAAAGGAGGAGTCTGTGGTTGTGATGGTAGGTCATGGTACGTCATGTTGGGGAACGCAGTATTTCAAAATTTTCCTACGATCACGCAAGATCTATCTAGGAGATGCATAGCAACGAGAGGGGAGAGTGTGTCTACGTACCCTCGTAGACCGAAAGAGGAAGCATTTAGTAATGCGGTTGATGTAGTCAAACGTCTTCGTGATCCAACCGATCCAAGTACCGAACGTATGGCACCTCCGCATTCAGCAAGCTCGATGACGTCCCTCGAGCTCTTGATCCAGTTGTGGCTGAAGGAGAGTTCCATCAGCACGACGGCGTTGTGACGGTGATGATGAAGTTACCGGCGCAGGGCTTCGCCTAAGTACTACGATGATATAACCAAGGTGTGTAACTGTGGAGGGGGGCACCGCACACGGCTAAGACAAATCTTGGAGTGCCTTTGGGGTGCCCCCTGCCCACATATATAAAGGAGGGAGGAGGAGAAGGCCGGCCTAGGAGGGGTGCGCCTATAGGGGGAGTCCAACTAGGATTCCCAATCCTAGTTGGAGTCCCCTTCCTTTCCCAAGAGGGGAGAGAGGGAAGGAGTAGGAGAGGGAGAAGGAAAGAGAGGGGGACGCCGCCCCTCCCTAGTCCAATTCGGACTTGCCATGGGGGGGGGGGGGGCAACCCTTGAGGCCCTTCTCTCCTTTCGTGTATGGCTCATTAAGGCCCACTACTTCCCCCGGCGAATTCTTGTAACTCTCTGGTACTTCGAAAAATACTCGAATCACTTGGAACCTTTCCGATGTTCGAATATAGCCTTCCAATATATCGATCTTTACGTCTCGACCATTTGGAGACTCCTCGTCATGTCTGTGATCTCATCTGGGACTCCGAACAACCTTTGGTACATCAAATCACATAACTCATAATACAAATCGTCATCGAACGTTAAGCGTGCGGACCCTATAGGTTCGAGAACTATGTAGACATGACCGAGACACATCTCCGGTCAATAACCAATAGCGGAACCTGGATGCTCATATTGGCTCCTACATATTTTATGAAGATCTTTATCGGTCAAACCGCATAACAGCATACGTTGTTCCCTTTGTCATCGGTATGTTACTTGCCCGAGATTCGATCATCGGTATCATCATACCTAGTTCAATCTCATTACCGGCAAGTCTCTTTACTCGTTTCGCAATGCAACATCCCGCAACTAACTCATTAGTCACATTGCTTGCAAGGCTTATAGTGATGTGCATTACCGGGAGGGCCCAGAGATACCTCTCCGATCAAGATGGGAATGGGCCGGGTCGGCCCGCTGGGTCACTGACCCGACCCAAAATCTCGAGGCCAATGGGCCAGGCGGGTTGGCCTTAAGCAATAGACGGGTCAGTGGAGCCGGCACCGTCTGACCCGATGGATCACACGGGTCGACCCAGATGAGAGCTACGCCCTTAGTCCATCTATGCGCCCGCCCTCGACCAATCTCTTTCGCCGTCGGCCGCCCCCGACCGTCTCTGCCACCGGCCGCCCACGACTGTCTCTACCGCCGCCCGGCCCCGACCCCGGCCGTCTCTGCTGCCGTCGGCGTTCCTCCCGCTGGTGCGCCTCAAGCTCGCCGTCCTGGTCACCGTCTAGCTCTCCATCCCAGTTGCCAAGCACAGGTAGCTGGCTAGCTGGAGCGGCTGTGCAATTTCTTGCGTCCTGTACTCCTGTTCGGCTGTAGCTGTGTAGCAGCGGCTGTGCAATTTCTTGCTAGCTAGGATTAGTAGCTAGGATTTATGTTGATTTCTTGCGTCTTGCACACGTAGCTGCAGTGGCTGTGCACATGTTATTTTCTGCAAAATTGATTAGTAGCTAGGATTTGTGTTTGAAGTTGAGATTGCTTAAATCTGCAGAAGTGATTGTGGAGAATTCCCTTGTATAGTTCTCTGATTGAGATGAATCTTCCATACTGAGAGTTGATCCATATGTATGATTGTGTACATTCAGTTTTTGTATGGTTGTGCATCAGTGTAATGTTGTGTGTAATTCTAGCTGAATTTTGGGTCGACCCTGGGGTACCCAATGGGCCAGCGAGGCCACGGGATTTAGTCAGAATGGGTCGACCCGTGGCCCCTTGAAATTGGCCTTGAGGCCACGGGCCAGGTCCAAGGCCAGGTCCGGGCCAGCCCATTCCCATTTTGACTCTCCGACAATCGGAGTGGCAAATCCTAATCTCGATCTATGCCAACTCAATAAACACCATTAGAGACACCCGTAGAGCATCTTTATAATCACCTAATTACATTGTGACGTTTGATAGCACACAGGGTGTTCCTCCGGTATTCGGGAGTTGCATAATCTCATAGTTAGAGGAACATGCATAAGTCATGATGAAAGCAATAGCAATAAAACTAAATGATCATTTATGCTAAGCTAACAGATGGGTCTTGTCCATCACATCATTCTCTAATGATGCATCCTGTTCATCAAATGACAACACATGTCTATGGTCAGGAAACTTAACCATCTTTGATTAACGAGCTAGTCAACCAGAGGCATACTAGGGACACTCTGTTTTGTCTATGTATTCACACATGTACTAAGTTTCCAGTTAATACAATTCTAGCATGAATAATAAACATTTATCATGATATGAGGAAATATAAATAACAACTTTATTATTGCCTCTAGGGCATATTTACTTCAGTCTCCCACTTGCACTAGAGTCAATAATCTAGTTAACATCGCCATATGATTTAACACCAATAGTTCATATCTTTATGTGATTAGTTCACATCTCCATGTGACTAATGTGATGAATAGAATTGTATCGAGAGAGACAAGGGAACAAATGATTCGAACAACCCTTTATTGATGATGAATGAGCACTTATATACAATGGGAATAGTTGCCTCGGAGGGACACAATGGTCTGTAGAGATGCCATTCCAGGAACCACCGTGACGGTTGCTGGAAGTGTGCAACCGCACATCTAGGAAGGAGCGGGGATTATTCCCTAATAACCACAAGAGTTATTTAGTTTTAACACTCCCCTAATCACCGCTTGATTGCATAGTAGTCCATCATCTGATAAAGTCTCCTCCAAAAACCCTGTAGGAAAAATATGAGGAGTAGTGTAGTATATGCTGGTAAAATTCCTTCAAACCTAGTGGGAAAATAAGGAGAAAATGATCCAACATATAATGATTATTGCCTCCGTAACTCGATATGAAGTATATCCACAAAATTAGGAGGACAATAAATATGTCGTATATACTTTCCTAAAAACCCCAGTGGGGAAAACAGAAAGTATGACATATGATCTCATGTTGATATTACCTCATTAAAAACCTTTATGAGAACCTGTAAAGTAAACTCACGAAGGAAAAAAGAGTATAATATGATGCTTTAAATAGGAACAATTCAGGAAGATACTCCCCCTGATTCTTGCATATTCCGAAGTCCTCATATACCAATTCTATGAACACATTTCTGGAACATAGAGGTTGGTAGAGACCTGGTAAACAAACCAGTCACATGATTTGACTTGCAAGATATGCAATATAGTGATATTGCTTATTATGTAACCTGTTTGCATCTGGGCAACATAAGAAACATTATCATTGAGATAATGATTGGTGGATGTAGCCATGAGGTCTGTTTCGAAGACTCTTCATGAGAGGGCTACCACACCTAGTATGAACACTAAGCTTGTCTACGATCTGACATAGTGGGGATCTGATCGAAGTATCCAATGATATCGGTGTTCACATTTCTATGAAACTGAAAAACTAGGACAAGATGTTTGATGCCTTTGGGGACATCGAAAGATATTCTTGAGTACCAATTGTGTTTGGTGGATCCAATGGCATTATGGAACGTTGAGTCCCAATATCTCATTTCCATCATCTCTTGGTCTAAATAGATCTTTCTCTACGTCTAGAGAATGAATTACCATGAGAGTTATGGATGGATAAGATTTGTCCACAGTGAATTTCCCCAATATATTATGGATATAGACAACATAGTATACCATAATGTATGAATGAAGGTTCTCAAGTTGTAGTAACGAGCGGTATTTTGGTTTATCCAAATCCTTCATTTTAAATTCCGTCATTTTAGATGATTACATGTGTCGTCATTGCAGACAGACAAATATGAATAATCATCATTGTAAGAGTAATGCTTGTGAATAAGGAACTCACTACGTCGGTTGTATCAAATGTACCGACAACAATAAGTCGTATGGTGACTTACTGATTTTACACAATGTATATTGCATTTTGTATTTTGATTCAGAATTAAGATTCCATCATGAATCAATCATATATGTCTGAATCTAGTGATCCACATGGATATGTAATCACTACATCTATCAACTACAGAGATAGATGATTTTGTACTGCCAATAATAAAGTTATCGGAAAGAGATTCCACCTCTGGAGAATAGTTGGGTATCTGCGTGAACCCATTGTGCTACAATACTTGCTCTTTGTTTCACCACCTCGTTGTTCTCAATTCTGTTTCCAGAAGAAAATTGGTGTAGATATTGCTTATGAATACCTTCCCATTATTGAGCAAGATTATTTCTACCTAGATTATACCCTTTGCTCGAGTTTAGTCTGAGTGTTAATCACACTTTGCAATGGCCATGGTCTTTGGATCTGAATCATTTGAAAGGTTTTGCAATCTAGTTGATAAATGTATGTCGACAATTGTAGCCTTCCTGTTATATGATTCTCCAGAATCTATATATCAATATATAGTTGATGGAAATATCATTACCCATAGTGACTGCTCGTGATTTCCCAATGCGATTGAGTCGGGTATCCCGATGTCTCGGTCATTGTGTGCACTATGACTTGGGTTGGTGGAGGTTTCCCGTCCACTGGGTGTATACTACCCATCAGGTGTCTGTCAACGTGAAATTGACCTGCATTTACTGATTCAGAGGCCTTGATATCCTTGCTTGCAAGAAGCTGGATCCTGATGCACTATTGTCGTACTTCTCCCCCTATTTCTTTGAACGAGGAGTTGAGTGGTTTTAGTTGGTACCTCCACTCTTTCCGACATATTTTTGCAGGATTGTAGGATTGCGTGACACCTGTATAGTCAGTAAATGAATCTGGCAGGTTATTTGCAATGTGTTGCAAACCTTCTGAACGCATGGTTCAGATCTTTGAGTACGTGGAATTGAGGCAAAAATGTGTTGAATATTCCACTAATTTCCTGGCATTCGTTATGGTAATTGAAATCTCCCCCTAATGCATGGAAATATTCCTCATGAGTCAGCATACTGGCCTTGAATAACTCCCCATGCAAGGGGCTCGAGGCATTGACGGAAATACAATTATTCCTCACATAGATCCCAACTATATGTTGAGGGGCCAATGTTGTATGCTAGGTGGTGATATCGGTACGCAACCGAATTACTGCAGATAGGAAATACTTGGTAGATTTCCACATATCAAAGATAGAGGGGAATAATATTACGCAGTTTGGTCATGAGCATGTAAAACTGCATGACTCCAACGTAAAGTTGGTAAGTTGCAATTTCAAAATAAAGATCATGCAATGAGCTCAATTCTTTGGATGGGATTCTACCAAACCATTTTGAGTCCAGACATTAGGACAAATTGCTAAATTTCGATCCGAGGGCCATAGAAAAAGGCACTCAAGGAGAATTTTGCAATGCTATCCATTCGATTTGCTTGAAATCAATGTCAGGATAATGAGCCAATGATTTCGTGTGAATAAAGCACACTTGAGACCATCATGTAGATGTGTCTTTGGAAAACCATGGATACCTGAATAGTCTAGTCAATGGTTGGGAAAAACCACTTACCTCGACTTGATGCATTCAAGGAGTTTGAGTGGTTCAGCGTAAACTTTAAGGTGCGCAATCCTTAAAATTAGCTACCCTATGTCACATGTAGTGCACACAAAATCCAAATATTGTTACAGTTTAGCATCATAATAATCATAAACCAATGGAATTGCTGATAGTTTCAGTTTCAACCCAATGTCTCGATGACCAAGGCGAGTATGCCAAGTTTTTCATGTACAAGACATTTTGGAAAACTATCTTTGGCACAACATGTGCTACGGGTTTTGTAGTATGTGTAGTACAATCCAGATGATACATAGGAATGTGCTTGCTATATCCGTTGCATATGGTAAAGAGAATGTATTTCTCTTTCTTGTCAGCATAAGTTTCGCTATGGAAACCATTTTGATGAATATCTCTATAGCTTAGTAGGGTACGAGTTAAACTTCGGAAGCATTAAAGCATCCCGACATTACTCGAGTACCCACAGGGATAGTAAATATGACTCGAGTTGAGTCAACAAATACCTCATCGCGTCTAGCGATTTTAAAATATCTCCTTTCTCTCAATGAGAGTGGAAACGTTGGATTTCCCCGAGTATAGAGTTTGTGGTGCATATGTCCACAAGGCACATATCATTTTTCATCGGATTGACTCCCGTAGAAATCTATATATAAACATGAAAATTCTCAAGAAAAATCACTGTCGAATATATAGAATACATACAAATGAATTTGTATGAAAGTGCTGATACAATATATTGTGTTATACAATATATGATGACAACAATACTTATGTTGTTGTTACACCATCGTAAATAGACATTATATTGACCACTCAAGAGATTGAAAGACTATTCATAGTCTCCAAACATGTCGGTTGAGGCATATTCAACCATCACATTCTTTGTGCCCATAGGGTCCCATCACAGCTGGTGATGTCGGATTGAAGATTGAAGTAAGATTCAAACCTTTGCCCTTGAGGTTCATTGTATCCTAGGAATTGCTGATACAGAATAACCAGATACTGAGATATGAATCTAATGCCTTATGATATATAAGACACCATTTTTTCTGTTAGCGGTGTGATCCTGACCAAAGGTGAATCCAGGATTGCACACATTATCTCACGAGACACAACAACGATCATGATGTCCATGGCCCAGATATGGCAGTGGTGGCCATTGAGGGCGAATGCCTCAAGCTCTATAGCTATATGTTACCTCTATGGGTAAATCAGAGATAATTAATTTACAACCAGTAAATTAAAGACCATCATGGTTGATGTTGTAATGAACTTAGCAAAATCAATGGGTATTTCAAGAAGTTATCTTGAAACCATTAGTGTGAATTTCAAATTGCTAAATATGACACCTTGAAGATAATCTTCAAAATGGAGTAGATCTCACAGCACTAGGGAGTATAATCTCATGAAATCAGTAGATACTCACTCGTAATGCCTTATGTCATGACTTAGTAAAATGTGTGTGAGAGCACTTTATAAAGCAATTATAATGTCAAAATGACAAAATATAGGCTTTAACAATAGTCATTGATAATCTGCAAAGGCAGTAGATCTATATGACTACCTTGTGATCCCAATACATCAATTTGAAGAAATCACTTCAAATTTTGCATTCTTATTTGCAAGAAATTAAAAATCTCAATTGCAAATAGACATATTAATCTCGACATGTAGCTAACATGGAGATACATACATTCCGGAATACATCGTACTCAACAGAAATACACTACTATTGTAATGAATAGTAATGATGTTGCAAACTTGATGTTCAAGTGAAAAACTTGAATTGTATAGACCTCAAATTAAATGAGATGATCTTGTATCAAGTTGCAAGATAATTCAGCAAGGTGAATTAATATTTTGCGAGAGAAAATTAATCTCAATCGCAATGAGATTGTTTTGCGATAAAAGAAAATTCTCAATCGCAAACCAGTACCGTAGAGGTACTGAAATTATCTTTGCAAGAGATGAAAAATCTCAATTGCAAATGAACGTAATTAATCTCAACACGTGATAAACGCGGAAGTATATTACATCAACTTAAGATCTGGAATACCTCAGTACTCAACAGAAAACAGTACAAAAATATATGTACTGATTTTAACAGGAATGAAATCACTGGTAGGAGTGTGTTGAAACACTAATAATCTGCTACTGTGCTCAATCAAAGGAGCAAGTACTCATGGAGTAGCAAATAAAGCAACGCCTGCCGGTTGCCTAAATTTCCACTGCATGCACATGGCCACGCAAGCAAGAAGTCCAGTCAATCGGAAATATAAGGAGAGAGAAAGGGAAAGAAATCCCCAGCAAGTCGAGCCCCAATCCTCACAAGACTGAAACAGGCAGAGACTCCCATGGCTGGCCGACCGGCCGCATAGCAAAGATGCTCTTGTCATCTGAAACTGCTCGTCCGAAACTGCTGCTGGTGCCCTAAGGCCGATGAATCGCACGGGAGGGAGCCGCGCACCGCATCCATCGCCATTGAAACCAACAATTAAATAACCACACTGGCTGCTGGTGCCTTATTTCCATCGCATGCACGTGTAGCTGCTAGAGGTTTGATTCCATCGCTCCCTGCCACACACGCACATGCGGACATGCCACGTACTGCTCCTAGCCTGGTGAAGAGATAAGGAGAACGACCAAGAGGAAAAATTCCCCAATCGATTGACCCCCATCCACGCCCGAGACAGGAACAGATACAGAGCACACGGCTGACGGCCGCCACCAGCACGTATGCCGCCACAGCGGCGTTCACCGGCGGCGCCCTCGTCCTCATCCGAGGAAGCTCCAGGGAGCAGGGTGCTCGGCGCAAGGCTGTTCGCGAGCCCGAGCGCCGCTGGACTCCATGTGCCAGAGCGGCCGGAGCGGTTGCTCGACGGCGGGCTCGTCAGAGGCACGCCGAGGGCCAGAAGACGGCGGCGAGCGTCTATGAGCGGCGAAGGCGGATGAGTTGCAGGTGTCGGGGATAGCAGGTCCGGCGGTGCGACGTCGGCGACGGATGTGGCGCTAGTGGAACCTCTCACGCCAGAGCCGAAGGCAAAAGGCGGAGGCTCCGGTCAGCGCGGACACGAAGGCGAGCGTGTCGCCGTCGTGAGCTTGCACTTGATGTGCGGCCGGGATGTGCGCCATTGTCGGCAGCGTCGGGAGCGGCGCGTACCATCGGCCTCTACAACCGCTGGGGTCGGATGCTGCAGCGGCGCGTCCCCAACTTCTTCATCGTCGATGACGACGGTTCCCTCCTCCTGAGTCGCCGTGACGACCGGATCGGCCACCACAAAGTCGTAGTGATGCAGGGGTCATACTACCCAGCCATGCGCCGAGCACCAGAACGGCGGCGGCGCGGAGCCGCCAGCGCCGGGTCGATGTTCTCATTGGCCTCGAGCATTGGTGCAGCCGGACCGGCGGGAGGCCAGGCCGGCACATCGGGCTGTGGCGGCGCTGGTGCAGGTTGTGGCATGGGCTGGTTCGACGGCCCCGCGCCGTTCCGATGGTAGCGACGAAGAACGCGGAAGTCGCAATGCGTTCATGCACCGTGGCATTTTCTTTCTCACCTCTGGCCTGTGGATCTTCTTGTTCCGGCGATCGCCAGAATCGATCGACTCGCTCAACGGCGAGTGTGCTGATAACGTGTGATGAATATAATTGTATCGAGAGAGACAAGGGAACAAATGATTCGAACAACCCTTTATTGATGATGAATGAGCACTTATATACAATGGAAACAGTTGCCTCGAAGGGACACGATGGTCCATAGAGATGCCATTCCAGGAACCGCCGTGACGGTTGCCGGAAGTGTGCAACCGCACATCCAGGAAGGAGCGGGGATTATTCCCTAATAACCACAAGAGTTATTTAGTTTTAACAACTAATACCTAAAGGGTTTACTAGAGTCAATAATCTAGTTCATATTGCTATGTGATTAACACCGAAAGAGTGATCATGTTTTGCTTGTGAGAGAAGTTTAGTCAACGGATCTGCCACATTCAGAGCCATATGTATTTTGCAAATTTTCTATGTCTATAATGCTCTGCATGGAGCTATTCTAGCTAATCACTCCCACTTTCAACATGTATCTAAATCAAGACTTAGAGTCATTCAGATCGGTGTCAAAGCTTGCATCGACGTAACTCCTTACGACGAACTCTTTGTCACCTCCATAACCGAGAAACATTTCCTTATTCCACTAAGGATAATTTTTGACCGTTGTTCAGTGATCTACTCCTAGATCACTATTGTACTCCCTTGCCAAAATTATGCTAAGGTGTACAATATATCTGGTACATAGCATGGCATACTTTATAGAACCTATGACTGAGGCATAGGGAATGCCTTTTCATTCTCTTTATATTTTATGCCATGGTCGGGTTTTGAGTCTTTAATCAACTTCACACCTTGCAACACAGGCAAGAACTCCTTCTTTGTCTGTTCCATTTTGAACTACTTCAAAAACTTGTCAAGGTATGTACTCATTGAAAAATTTATCAAGCGTCTTGATCTATCTTTATAGATCTTGATGCCTAATATGTAAGCAGCTTCACTGAGGTCTTTCATTGAAAAAATCTTATTCAAGTATACTTTTATGCTATCTAGAAATTCAGTATCATTTCCGATCAACAATATGTCATCCACATATAATATCAGAAATGCTACAGAGCTCCCACTCACTTTCTTGTAAATACAGGCTTCTCCAAAAGTCTGTATAAAACTATATGCTTTGATCAAGTCATCAAAGTGTATATTCCAACTCCGAGATGCTTGCACCAGTCTATAGATGGATTGCTGGAGCTTGCACACTTTGTCAGCACCTTTAGGATTAAGAAAACATTCTGGTTGCATCATATACAACTCTTCTTTAATAAATCCATTAAGGAATGTAGTTTTGATATCCATTTGCCAGATCTCATATAATGCGGCAACTGATAACATGATTCGGACAGACTTTTAAGCATCGATACGAGTGAGAAAATCTCATCGTAGTCAACACCTTGAACTTGTCGAAAACCTTTTGCGACAATTCGAGCTTTGTAGATAGTAACACTACTATCAGCGTCCGTCTTCCTCTTGAAGATCCATTTATTCTGAATGGATCACCGATCATCGGGCAAGTCAATCAAAGTCCATACTTTGTTCTCATACACGGATCCCATCTCAGATTTCATGGCCCCAAGCCATTTTGCGGAATCTGGGCTCATCATCGCTTCCTCATAGTTCGTAGGTTCGTCATGGTCAAGTAACATGACCTCCAGAACAGGATTATCGTACCACCATGGTGCGGATCTTACTTTTGTTGACCTACGAGGTTCGGTAGTAACTTGATCAAAAGCTTCATGATCATCATCATTAGCTTCCTCACTAATTGGTGTAGGAATCACTGGAACTAATTTCTGTGATGAACTACTTTCCAATAAGGGAGCAGGTACAATTACCTCATCAAGTTATACTTTCCTCCCACTCACTTCTTTCGAAAGAAACTCCTTCTCTAAAAAGGATCCACTCTTAGCAACAAAGATCTTATCTTTGGATCTGTGATAGAATGTGTACCCAACAGTTTCTTTCGAGTATCCTATGAAGACGCACTTCTCCGATTTGGGTTTGAGCTTATCAGGTTGAAACTTTTTCACATAAGCATCGCAACCCCAAACTTTAAGAAACGTCAGCTTAGGTTTCTTGCTAAACCACAGTTCATACGGTGTCGTCTCAACGGATTTTTAGATGGTGCCCTATTTAACGTGAATGCAGCTGTCTCTAATGCATAACCCCAAAACGATAGTGGTAATTCGGTAAGAGACATCATAGATTGCACCATATCTAATAAAGTACGGTTATGACGTTCGAACACACCATTTCATTGTGGTGTTCCAGGTGGCGTGAGTTGCGAAACTATTCGACATTCTTTCAACTGAAGGCCAAACTCGCAACTCAAATATTTCGTCTCCGCGATCAGATCGTAGAAACTTTATTTTCTTGTTATGACGATTCTCCACTTCACTCTGAAATTCTTTGAACTTTTCAAATGTTTCAGACTTGTGTTTCATTAAGTAGATATACTCATATATGCTCAAATCATCTGTGAAGGTCAGAAAATAACAATACCCGCCACGAGCCTCAACACTCATTGGATCGCATACATTAGTATGTATTATTTCTAATAAGTCTGTTGATCGTTCCATTGTTCCGGAGAACAGAGTCTTAGTGATCTTGCCCATGATGCATGGTTCGCAAGCCTCAAGTGATTCCAAAAGCCCATCAACATGGAGTTTCTTCATGCGCTTTACACCAATATGACTTAAATCGCAGTGCCACAAATAAGTTGCACTATCATTATTAACCTTGCCTCTTTTGGCTTCAGTATTATGAATATGTGTATCACTACAATCGAGATTCAATAAACCATTCACTTTGGGTGTATGACCATAGAAGGTTTTATTCATGTAAACAGAATAACAATTATTCTTTGACTTAAATGAATAACCGTATTGCAATAAACATGATCCAATCATATTATGCTCAACGCAAACACCAAATAACATTTATTTTAGGTTCAACACTAATCTCGAAGGTAAAGGGAGTGTGTGATGGTGATCTTATCAACCTTGGAATCACTTCCAACACACATCGTCACCTTGCCCTCAACTAGTCTCTGTTCATTTTACAACTTCTGTTTTAAGTTACTAATCATAGCAATTGAGCCAGTATCAAATACCCACGGGCTACTATGAATACTAGTAAAGTACACATCAACAACATGTATATCATATATACTTTTGTTCACTTTGCCATCCTTCTTATCCGCCAAGTATTTGGGGAAGTTCGCGCTTCCAGTGACCATTTCCTTTGCAGTAGAAGCACTCAGTTTCAGGCTTGGGTCTAGCTTTGGGCTTCTTCATGGGAGTGGCAACTTGCTTGTCATTCTTCTTGAAGTTCCCTTTTTTCCCTTGCCCTTTTACTTGAAACTAGTGGTCTTGTCAACCATCAACACTTGATGCTTTTCTTGATTTCCACCTTCGCCGATTTCAGCATCGTGAAAGCTCGGGGAATCGCTTTCGTCATCCCTTGCATATTATAGTTCATCACGAAGTTTCAGTAACTTAGTGATAGTGACTAGAGAACTCTGTCAATCACTATTTTATCTGGAAGATTAACTCCCACTTGATTCAAGCGATTGTAGTACTCAAACATTCTGAGCACATGATCACTGGTTGAGCTATTCTCCTCCATCTTATAGGCAAAAATACTTGTCAGAGGTCTCATACCTCTCGACTCGGGCATGAGTCTGAAATACCAATTTCAACTCTTTGAACATCTCATATGCTCCATGGCGTTTCAAAACATTTTTAAAGTCCCGGTTCTAAGCCATAAAGCATGGTGCACTAAACTATCAAGTAGTCATCATACCAAGCTTGCCAAACATTCATAACGTCTGCATCTGCTCCTACAATAGGTCCGTCACCTAGCGGTGCGTCAAGGACATAATTCTTATGTGCAGCAATGAGGATAATCCTCACATCACGGAGCTAGTCCGCATCATTGCTACTATCATCTTTCAACTTAGTTTTTCTCTAGGAACATATCATAAATAAAATGGGGAAGCAATATGTGATCTATTAATCTACAACATAGATATGCAAATACTACCAGGACTAAGTTCATCATAAATTTAAGTTCAATTAATCATATTACTTAAGAACTCCTACTTAGATAGACATCCCTCTAATCGTCTAAGTGATCACGTGATCCATATCAACTAAACCATGTCCGATCATCACGTGAGATGGAGAAGTTTTCAATGGTGAACATCACTATGTTGATCATATCTACTATATGATTCATGCTTGACCTTTCGGTCTCAGTGTTCCGAGGCCATATCTGCATATCTAGGCTCGTCAAGTTTAACCTGAGTATTCCGCGTGTGCAAAACTGGCTTGCACCCGTTGTATGTGAACGTAGAACTTATCACACCCGATCATCACGTGGTGTCTCGACACGATGAACTGTCGCAGTGGTGCATACTCAGGGAGAACACTTATACCTTGAAATTTATTAAGGGATCATCTCATAATGCTACCGTCGTACTAAGCAAAATAAGATGCATAAAAGATAAACATCACATGCAATCAAAATATGTGACATGATATGGCCATCATCATCTCGTGCCTTTGATCTCCATCTCCAAAGTGCCTTCATGATCTCCATCGTTACCGGCATGACACCATGATCTCCACCATCTTGATCTTTATCAACGTGTTGTCACATGGTCGTCTCGCCAACTATTGCTTTTGCAACTATTGCTATCACATAGAGATAAAGTAAAGCAATTATATGGTGCTTGCATCTTATGCAATAAAGAGACAACCATAAGGCTTCTGCCAGTTGCCGATAACTTTAATAAAACATGATCATCTCATACAATAATTTATATCTCATCACGTCTTGGCCATATCTCATCACAACATGCCCTGCAAAAACAAGTTAGACATCCTCTACTTTGTTGTTGCAAGTTTTACGTGGCTGCTATGGGCTTAGCAAGAACCGTTCTTACCTACGTATCGAAACCACAATGATCTTTCATCAAGTGTGATGTTTTAACCTTCAACAAGGACCAGGCGTAGTCACACTCGATTCAACTAAAGTTGGAGAAACAGACACCCACTAGCCACCTGTCTCATGAACGCGGTCATGTAATGTCGGTCTGGGCCGCTTCATCCAACAATACCGCCGAATCAAAGTATGACATGATGGTAAGCAGTATGACTATTATCGCCCACAACTCTTTGTGTTCTACTCGTGCATATAACATCTACGCATAGACCTGGCTCGGATGCCGCTGTTGGGGTAAGCAGTGTTTCAAAATTTTCCTACGATCACGCAAGATCTATCTAGGAGATGCATAGCAATGAGAGGGGAGAGTGTGTCTACATACCCTCGTAGAACAAAAGCGGAAGCGTTTAGTAACGCGGTTGATGTAGTCGAACGTCTTCGCGATCCAACCGATCCAAGTACCGAACGTATGTCACCTCCGCGTTCAGCACACGTTCAGCTCGATGATGTCCCTCGGGCTCTCGATCCAGTTGAGGCCGAAGGAGAGTTCCGTCAGCACGACGGCGTGGCGACGGTGATGATGAAGTTACCGGCGCAAGGCTTCGCCTAAGCACTACGACGATATAACCAAGGTGTGTAACTGTGGAGGGGGCACCGCACACGGCTAAGACAAATCTTGGAGTGCCTTTGGGGTGCCCTTTGCCCACATATATAAAGGAGGGAGGAGGAAGAGGCCTGCCTAGGAGGGGCGCGCCTATAGGAGGAGTCCAACTAGGATTCCCAATCCTAGTTGGAGTCCCCTTCCTTTTCCAAGAGGGGAGAGAGGGAAGGAGTAGGAGAGGGAGAAGGAAAGAGAGGGGGGGCGCCTGTTGGGGAACGTTGCAGAAAACAAAAATTTTCCTACGGTTTCACCAAGATCCATCTAGGAGTTCATCTAGCAACGAGTGATCGGATTGCATCTACATACCTTTGTAGATCACGCGCGGAAGCGTTCAAAGAACGGGGATGAGGAAGGCGTACTCGACGTGATCCAAATCACCGGAGATCCTAGCGCCGGACGGACGGCACCTCCGTGTTCAACACACTTACGGTCAGCGTAACGTCTCCTTCTTCTTGATCCAGCAAGGGGAAAGGAGAGGTTGAGGAAGATGGCTCTAGCAGCAGCACGCCGGCGTGGTGGTGATGGAGCTGCAGTACTCCGGCAGGGCTCGCTAAGCACTATGGAGGAGGAGGATGTGTTGGAGAGGGAGAGGGAGGCACCAAAGGCGTGGTTTGAGAGGCCCTCCTTCCCCCACTATATATAGGGAGTCCAAGGGGGGGGGGCGCCAGCCCTAGGAGATCCAATCTCCTAGGGGGGTGCGGCCAAGGGAGGAATCCCTCCTCCCCAAGGCACCTAAGGGGTGCCTTCCCCCTTTGGGACTCTTCCCTTCCTTGAACCCTAGGCGCATGGGCCTCTTGGGGCTGGTGCACTTGGCCCATATAGGCCAAGGCACACCCCCTACAGCCCATGTGCCCCCCCGGGGCAGGTGGCCCCACCCGGTGGACCCCCGGGACCCTTCCGGTGGTCCCGGTACAATACCGGTGACCCTGAAACTTGTCCCGATGGCCTAAATAGCACATCCTATATATAATTCTTTACCTCCGGACCATTCCGGAACTCCTCGTGACGTTCGGGATCTCATCCGGGACTCCGAACAACATTCGGGTTACTGCATATACATATCCCTATAACCCTAGCGTCACCGAACCTTAAGTGTGTAGACCCTACGGGTTCGGGAGACATGTAGACATGACCGAGATCGCTCTCCGGTCAATAACCAACAGCGGGATCTGGATACCCATGTTGGCTCCCACATGCTCCTCGATGATCTCATCGGATGAACCACGATGTCGAGGATTCAAGCAACCCCGTATACAATTCCCTTTGTCAATCGGTATGTTACTTGCCCGAGATCTGATCGTCGGTATCCCAATACCTCGTTCAATCTTATTACCGGCAAGTCACTTTACTCGTACCGTAATGCATGATCCCGTGACCAGACACTTGGTCACTTTGAGCTCATTATGATGATGCATTACCGAGTGGGCCCAGTGATACCTCTCCGTCATACGGAGTGACAAATCCCAGTCTTGATCCGTGTCAACCCAACAGACACTTTCGGAGATACCCGTAGTATACCTTTATAGTCACCCAGTTACGTTGTGACGTTTGGTACACCCAAAGCACTCCTACGGTATCCAGGAGTTACACGATCTCATGGTCTAAGGAAAAGATACTTGACATTGGAAAACTCTAGCAAACGAACTATACGATCTTATGCTATGTTTAGGATTGGGTCTTGTCCATCACATCATTCTCCTAATGATGTGATCCCGTTATCAATGACATCCAATGTCCATAGTCAGGAAACCATGACTATCTGTTGATCAACGAGCTAGTCAACTAGAGGCTTACTAGGGACATGTTGGTGTCTATTATTCACACATGTATTACAATTTCCGGATAACACAATTATAGCATGAATAAAAGACAATTATCATGAACAAGGAAATATAATAATAATGCTTTTATTATTGCCTCTAGGGCATATTTCCAACAACGCCGCCCCCTCCCTAGTCCAATTCGGACTTGCCATGGGGGGCGCGCGGCCAACCCTTGAGGCCCTTCTCTCCTTTCCCGTATGGCCCATTAAGGCCCACTACTTCCCCCGACGAATTCCCGTAACTCTGTGGTACTCCGAAAAATATCCGAATCACTCAGAACCTTTCCGATGTCCGAATATAGCCTTCCAATATATCGATATTTACGTCTCGACCATTTAGAGACTCCTCGTCATGTCCGTGATCTCATCCGGGACTCCGGACAACCTTTGGTACATCAAATCACATAACTCATAAAACAATCCGTCATCGAACGTTAAGCATGTGGACCCTACGGGTTCGAGAACTATGTAGACATGACCGGGACACATCTCCGGTCAATAACCAATAGAGGAACCTAGATGCTCAGATTGGCTCCTACATATTCGACGAAGATCTTTATCGGTCAAACCGCATAACAGAATACGATGTTCCCTTTGTCATCGGTGTGTTACTTGCTCGAGATTCGATTGTCGGTATCATCATACCTAGTTCAATCTCGTTACCGGCAAGTCTCTTTACTCGTTCTGTAATACAACATCCCTCAACTAACTCATTAATCACATTGTGTGCAAGGCTTATAGTGATGTGCATTACCGAGAGGGCCCACAGATACCTCTCCGACAATCGGAGTGACAAATCCTAATCTCTATCTATGCCAACTCAACAAACACCATAGGAGACACCTATAGAGCATATTTATAATCACCCAGTTACACTGTGATGTTTGATATCACACAAGGTGTTCCTCCGGTATTCAGGAGTTGCATAATCTCATAGTCAGAGGAACATGTATAAGTCATGATGAAAGCAATAGCAATGAAACTAAACGATCATTTATGCTAAGCTAACGGATGGGTCTTATCCATCACATCATTATCTAATGATGTGATCCCGTTCATCAAATGACAAGACACGTCTATGGTCAGGAAACTTAACCATCTTTGATTAACGAGCTAGTCAAGTAGAGGCATACTAGGGACACTCTGTTTTGTCTATGTATTCACACATGTACTAAGTTTCCGGTTAATACAATTCTAGCATGAATAATAAATATTTATCATGATATAAGAAAATATAAATTGTCGGCATTCTGGGAGCGGGGGTGCCCAGACTTGCCTGCCTACGGCCCATGGCGTGGATGTGCTGGCATGTCTGTACGTCCCATCATCATCAACAAAGCATTCAAGACCCTCGCGAGGGGCCAAGCCTCGCGAGGAGGATGGCGCAAGATCTCCTCAGGAGCGGCCTCACCAGGCTTCCTCGCGAGGAGCGGAGATATCAAGGCGGGGTGAACCTCGCGAGGCCCTTGTGACGTGAGCCATGACGATCGACACCAGGTAGGCGCCAGCGCGCGCAGCGTCCTTGTTTCCTCTTTGGTGCTAAGGAGGCAAGCGCAGGCGCGGAGTACCGAGGCATCAGGCAAAGGTTTCCATATCGGTGCAACGAGACCAAGACCAGAAGGACGGCAGGACGGAGGTCACCATGGAGCCCAGGACGGCGTCACCACCAGAACCTTTGGTAGGCGAGGACCACCTTTTGTCCGGATAGCTTGTACTAGCTGTCCCCTTTCAAATTGGTCACCATTGTTGGCTCCCTTCCCGCTCAATATTTGGGGAGAGGTCTAGGGCCTATATAAGTAGAACTAGCCACCACCGTAGAAGGGGACAACTCATTCGTAGGCATCTCACCGAATCCTTAGCACACCAAGCACAAGAACACCTCACCCTCAGGAGGCTGTTCTTCCCCTTGTACTGTTCTTCATCAGCCCAAGAGGCAATCCACCACCACCACACTGGAGTAGGGTATTACACCACAACGGTGGCCCGAATCAGTATAAACCTTGTGTCTTTGTGTTGCGAGTTCGTCGAGTTCGTCCGCGAGACCTTAGCGAGTTAGGGCGTAGATCGGTAGGAGAGAAAGAACTTCGCACGCACCCCAGAGTTCGAACCTTAAGGGTTTGCCGGAACCCGTGATCCGACATTTGGCGCGCCAGGTAGGGGTGCGCCATAGCTTCCCTTCCGTCGAATCGGTGCTCCATCGCTCCGTCGTCTCCATGGCGAACGCTCGATGCGCTCGAGGTGAGCACTGGGCTGCCCGTCGGTGAGCCACTTGGTCGTTCCCCATCGCTTGTCGCCAACGCCGCCACCGGCTCGGCGGGGAACGAGCAGCAAGCGCCCTTGCTGCACCCATCGGTGCGGCAGGACGGCCGCACCGCCACCCCATTGATAACCCACAAGTATATAGGATCTATCGTAGTCCTTTCGATAAGTAAGAGTGTCAAACCCAACGAGGAGCAGAAGGAAATGATAAACGGTTTTCAGCAAGGTATTCTCTGCAAGTATTGAAATAAGTGGTAACATATAGTTTTGTGATGAGATAATTTGTAACGAGCAACAAATAACAAATGTAAATAAAGTGCAGCAAGGTGGCCCAATCCTTTTTGTAGCAAAGGACAAGCCTGGACAAACTCTTATATAAGGAAAAGCGCTCCCGAGGACACATGGGAATATCGTCAAGCTAGTTTTCATCACGTTCATATGATTCGCGTTCGGTACTTTGATAATTTGACATGTGGGTGGACCGGTGCTTGGGGTGCTGTTCTTACTTGAACAAGAATCCCACTGATGATTAACCTCTATTGCAAGCATCCGCAACTACAACAAAAGTATTAAGGTAAACCTAGCCATAGCATGAAACATATGGATCCAAATCAGCCCCTTACGAAGCAACGCATAAACTAGGGTTTAAGCTTCTGTCACTCTAGCAACCCATCATCTACTTATTACTTCCCAATGCCTTTCTCTAGGCCCAAATAATGGTGAAGTGTTATGTACTCGACGTTCACATAACACCACTAGAGGCTAGACAACATACATCTCATCGAAATACATGACTACTAATAGCAAGACTTCTCCCTTGTCCTCAGGAACAAACGTAACTACTCACAAAGCATAAACATGTTCATAATCAGAGGGGTATTAATATGCATATAGGATCTGAACATATGATCTTCCACCAATTAAACTAACTAGCATCAACTACAAGGAGTAATTAACACTACTAGCAACCTACTAGCACCAAACCCGGATTTGGAGACAAGAATTGGATACAAGAGATGAACTAGGGTTTTGAGATGAGATGGTGCTGATGAATATGTTGATGGAGATTGCCCTCTCCCGATGAGAGGAGCGTTGGTGATGACGATGGCGATGATTTCCCCCTCCGGGAGGGAAGTTTCCCCGGTAGAACAGCTCTGCCGGAGCTCTAGATTGGATCCGCCAAGATTCTGCCTCGTGGCGGCGGAGTTTCGTCCCGAAAGGTTGCTTCCTATTTTTTCTCAACGAAATACTTCATATAGGAGAAGATGGTCATCGGAGAGCCACCAGGGGACCCACGAGGTAGGGGAGCGCGCCCCCCACCCTCGTGAGAAGGGTGTGGGCCCCCTGGTCTTCATCTTTGGCGAGGATTTTTCATTATTTATTATAAGGTCTTCCGTGGAGTTTCAGGACTTTTAGAGTTGTGTAGAATAGGTCTCTAATATTTGCTCCTTTTCCAACCCAGAATTCCAGTTGCCAGCATTCTCCCTCCTTATGTAAACCTTGTAAAATAAGAGAGAATAGCCATAAGTACTGTGACATAATGTGAAATAATAGCCCATAATGCAATAAATATTGATATAAAAGCATGATGCAAAATGGACGTATCACCCATCGCTGACCCCGGCCGGTTCCTCGTCCCACGCACGTCTCGCTCCCATGGACGCGCAGGCTGCGCTCCTCATGGCGAACGAGGTCCTGCACTACCGCCCGGTCGACAACCTCTACGAGGACTGGCTCGACCGCGTCGCCGAGCTTGTCCGCGCCGCAGGGGGCTCCCCAGTGCCATCCCCCTCTCTGCCTCGCCCTCCTCCAGCCACAGGCGACGCGGCTCGCGGAGCGCCTCCACCACCTCTGCCCCAAGACGGTGCCTTGGTGCCAAGGCGCCTGGCCCCACAACGCGATCCACCACACCCGGTGCCCGTGCGCGAAGAGAGAAGGTGCCAAGAGATTCCTCAGTCGCGAGAAGCTGCACCTGCGCTCCCCGCGCCACCACGCCATGCCCGCGCGCTACCCGCGCTGGGGGCATGCGTGCCTCATCAAGTCCAAGCTCCACCTCCAAGACGAGCCCCGGCGACCACGGCCGGCTACCGCGCCTTTACCCCCAGGCTGCGTAGCGTCGCCTGGCCGGGCAAGTTCAAGCCGGATCTGCCTCCTCACTACGACGGCACCCCCGACCCCGCGGAGTTCCTGCAGCTCTACGAGCTGAGCATCGAAGCGGCCAACGGAGACGAGAAAGTCATGTCGAACTGGGTTCCTATGGCTCTCAAGGATGGTGTACACTCCTGGCTCCTGAACCTGCCGCAAGGCTCGATCTCCTCCTGGGACGAGATGTGCGACCGCTTCGTCGCCAACTTACAGGGCACTCGCGACCACCCGCCGGCCGCAGGTGACCTGCACCGCATCAAGCAACAATTAGGAGAGACCCTCCAGAAGTACATCAAGCGCTTCAACAACATTCGCCTCAAGATCCCCAAGGTTATGGACGAGGCCATCATCTCCGCGTTCTCTGACGGCGTCCGCGACATCAAGATGAAAGAGGAGCTCGCTATCCACGAGGAGCTGTGCACATCTCAGGAGCTGTTCAACCTGGCGACCAAGTGCGCAAGAGCTGAGGAGGGGCGCCTCTCCCTCCTCGAGCTGCCAGCTATGGGCGCAGAGGAGAAGAAGGCCAAGGCCAAGGACGTGAAGTGCAAGGAAGCAGATGTGCTCGCAGAGGAGCTGGACACCATGCGAGGTAGGGACCAGCCCGAGTCATCCAAGGGCAACCGACCGTTCTGCGCCTTCCACAACCTGAACACCCACAACACCAGTGACTGTCAAGAACTCAGAGCCATTCGCGAAGGACGCTTCGGTCGAGACCTCAAGCACAGCGACCGGAGCTACGACCGAGGAGGAGGACATGGAGGAGAACGCTGGGATGATTGTGGCCCGCGCCAGGAGTGGCGCGACAGGCTTCGTGAGGACCGCTGACAGGATCATCCTCGCGAGGGCACCTAGAGGGACCAGCCTCATGAGGATCGCCCTCAGGGCAACGCCGGTCTTCCCCCGCTACCACCACCACCAAGAAGGAATGATGACCACCATCAAGACGAGGGGCTGGGGGCTTCCAGGAGCCGCGCGCAGTCGCCTGCATCTTCGACAGCGCATAGGCCCCAGCCTCGCAACGTAGCTTCAAACAGTTCGCTCGTGAGGTGAATGCAGTCCTCCCCAAGCTCGAGGCCACGCGCCCGCTCAGGTGGTTCTAGTGTGCCATCACCTTCAGCTCTGCGGATCAGCTCAAATGCGCAGCCATCGCTGGCGCCCTCCCGATGCTTACCAGTCATCAGCAACGTGCAAGTTACCAAAACCCTCATCAACGGCGGCGCAGGGCTCAACGTCATGTCCGTCGACACGTTCGACAACCTCCAAGTGCCATATGAGCAGCTTCAGCCTACCAAGCCTTTCTCAGGAGTGACCGATGGTTCCACCACACCGATAGGGCAGGTTCGCCTCCCTGTCACCTTTGGGGAACGCAAGAACTACTGCACCGAGATCATCGACTTTGACGTCGCTCACATCCGTCTGCCATACAATGCCATCCTCGGGTACCCAGCCATGGCCAAGTTCATGGCGGTGACACACCACAGTTACAATGTCCTCATGATGCCAGGAAGCGGTGGAATCATCACGGTCCCGTGCGAAGAGAGGGATGCGGTGTGCTCCATCGAGCGTGCCTTTCAAGCTGCCGCAATCGACGACCCCGACAGTAAGAGCGAGGATCCTCCCGAGGCCATCCCCAAGAAGAAGAAGCAGCTGCGCCGTGCCGGACCTTAGGAGGGTGGCATCGCAGCTGGAACCTCGTCAGGATCAGCGCCCGCTCCAGGGGCGCCTCCCCCCATCGCATAGGAAGGCGCGCCCAGCGCCCTCCTCGGGCAGGGCTCGGGGGCTCTCCTCTGGAGGGCCTCAGACCTTGCCAACATCACGAGGGAGGCGCTCGGGCACCACTTGGTGGCGTGCTTCGCAACACATTTCCCTCAGGAGAACACAGGGAAAGGAGCGCCCATCGCTCAGGAGTTCATCACCAAGACCACTCAGGAATTACAAGATGCAAGGGCCATGTGCGGCGACTGCCGCTCACGAGGCACAACTCCCTATCCAGGCGAGGATGCTGGGCTGCGCGTCTGCATCGACGTACCAGGGCTCAATAGGGCCGCATCTCAGGAGCCTTTCTAGCCTTCGTGCATGGGACGTTGCCAGGGTCCACCACATAGCTACGTTCGCATGCCCTTCGGCCTACCAAGCGTGTCGTCAGCCTATCAGCGCAACCTGCAGTGTGTCCTGGCGGCTCAGGAGGCCAGGCACCACGCCGTCCTGGCGGAGATGGAAACGGTCCTCAGGAAACCACCCGAGCCCCCAGAGCCTCCCGAGGCTCAGGGCCCCGGTGGTTCGTGAGGAATGACCCCTTCGCCGCGTGCCTTCAGCTGCACCAACTCTCCCTCGTCGACAGAACCAAGTGACATTTTCCAAGTTCGTTTAGCTGGGAGCGCCCCTCGGGCTACATTATTCCCAGGCCACGTGGGTCCGTCCCCATGGCATGTATCTCTTTTACCCATGCTTTTAGTTTACCTTGTTGGGGGCGCCCCTCGGGCTGCATCATCCCCAAGCCGCTCGGGCCTGACTCGGTGGCACGTATCTTTCTGCATTTACCCAAGCTGAATTGCCTTCCATGCTGGATCTGCCCGGTTACCACCTGCCATGGATCCGCCCCTCTATCATGCAATTCGCTCGCACGTTAAAAGGGGGGCTCCTGAGCATCGCCGACTCAGGAGATCTTACTGGCTCTCCAGCCCTCACCCCCTGGCCTTGACCACGACATCGCGACCTGGCATACCAGCGGTGGCTAAGCTCGCTCGAGTGCCGGGACCTGAGGATGTATAGCGCTTGCACCTAATCGTCTCGCAGGAACACACGGCTATCAAGGATTGAAGACCAGGCACAACCCGCCTTGAGGTAGGGCCTCGCCCTGGCTCATGAGTGCCTAGATACACCTCGCAGCCCTACCGTGCAAGCCACGTTTCAGGGCAGGGTTGTACATGCCCCGGGGGCTCCTCTCGGAGGGCCCCCTTCCCATGCACAAGTGGAAGCACCATGCTCCATGCTGGCCGTCGACACTGCCGAGGAGCGGCTATGCCCGTGCACAAGCGAAAGCACTATGCTTCACTCTGGTGATAAACAACTGAGGGCGACTCCACGGTCGTACCAACCTCAGGGAGCCCCAGAGCTCAGCGTCTGGCCTCACCACAACGCCTCCCCTCGGGAGAGCCGCGCGAGGGGGCTGGACACAGGGGCTGTGCTCGGGTCACGCCCAAGCGCAAGCCGCTCAAACAGGTCTCCTGGACCTGGTCGTCACACCCCCCCCCCCCGAGGCCTTGGCGAGGGCAGGTATGGAAATTTTTTGCGTGTCAAGGGGGACTCCTGGGCATCGTGACTCAGGAGCCTAACTAGTCATGTAGCCCCTCACTCCTTGGTCCGTCCTGGTCTCCGGTCAGCCCAATGGTGGTTGAGGTATGCGCGGGGCTGGGCTCTACCAACGTAGAACATTAATCTATCCTCGCGTACTCTTCCTGTAAGCTGTTTGCGCGTCAAGGGGGACTCCTGGGCATCGCGCCTCAGGAGCCTAACTAGTCATGTAGCCCCTCACTCCTTGGTTTGTCATGGTCTCCGGTCGGCCCAACGGCGGTTGAGGTATGCATGGGGCCGGGATCTGCCGACGTGGAACACAAAGCAGATAGGAAGAAAATTGCAAAATCTCAAAGCAAATAGTACAAAACATATTATCCTCACAATACCAAATGAAAGTTCAATGCCTCCACGAGGCCTGATGCATATTACAGGAACGAAACAAGAGAGTTGCCGCAGGTCACCCCTGGACACCGCCATCGCCTGCAGAAGGCGCTCCTCCTTGGGTAACGTCGCTTGCACCTGCACCATCAGCCGCAGGATCGGTGGCATCGCCGGACAAGGGTGCGGAGGCAAAGCCGCGGAACCTCTTCAGCAAGGCTTCCACCTGACCTTGCACGGCTGCGGCGGTGGCTGCGCAGTGATCATCAGCCACAGGCTCCAGCAGCTCGTCAAGACAAGCGCTGGGGTCGCGAAGGTGCAAATGGCTGAAGACATGAGTCAATGCAGCTAAAGACAGGACGCGAGCTTCTACCTCTGCCATAGGACCGATACCATCCACGACTTCCTCGAGCGCCTTCACCAAGAAAGGAAGCAGCAGGGCGGGGCCATCCTCATCGGTGGTCAGTGGCCTCTCCAGGCCATGCTCATAGAGCGTCTTCAGTGCCACATGAGACCTCTCCTCGAGGTCGGCAAAGGCCACACGGTCTTCGGCCAGAACCCGTGCCTTGGCATCAAGATCGGCCTCCCTCACCTTCACCTTCCGATCCAGCTCTTCCAACCGATGGCGTTCGGCGGCCTGCGCCTTCCCCAACTCCCCCAGCTCAGCGTCACGGTTCTTGACGGCGTCCTCCCGGGCCTTCATCTCCTCCTCCTGCACCCGGTGGCCGTGTGCTTATGCGGCGTGCCTATCACGCAGGCTCTTCAGCTCGTCCTCTAGCTCTCTACAGCAGTCGCGGGAGGCCTTAGTGTCCTTCAGTGCCGCCTCATGATCGGATGTATCATTGGCAGCGCTCTGCTTCTCCTTGTCGGAAGATGCCGCAGCCTGGCTCAGTGTTGCGTGAACTTCCGCGTCGGAGTGAAGCAAGCCAGAGGCCAGCTCCAGGCGCCCGGCCACCAGGCGTGGATCCTCGCTCAAGAGATCTGCCTGCAGCTGGGTCATCTCCAAAAGAGCATGCTCCAAGACAACAGCAGAGGCAGAAGAACCTGGGAATGGAGGCACGACAGAAGAAGGAGGCGACGCCTTCACCAGGGCCTGGGAGATTGCGGGTTCTGGAGCAGACGGGACATCCTCAGCCGGGCCAGATGCTGGCACCTCCGGGGCCGGCAGGGCCATGGGGGCTGACTCCTCCCGGTGATGCTCCTCTTGGCCTCGCGAAGACGCTCGGGCTAGGGAGGCACGAGTGCTCATGTCTCCTTTCTCAGCAGAAGGGGGCGCGGCCGCCGTATCCCCCTTCCTCTTCTTCGCTGAAGACTCCAGCCTGATCGACCAGGTGAATGTCAGAAAATAGCAAGTACAAGCAGGAACAAGACGAAGCTCGAAGCATTTACTGATCCACCGCGACATAGTCCACCTTCCGCTTGGTGAGCTTGAAGCCTGAAAGCATCAGGGCCTGAGAAGTGGGTGCGCGGGCTCCGGCGGCAGAAGGCGGTGCGGCAGAAGGGCTGAAGCCAGCCCCAAGCAGTACCGCGTCGGAGGCAGCATCTCGAGAGACCAACGACGATCTACCCCTTGTCGGGATGAGGGGCGGCTCCCACGCCTCCTGACAGGCGATGACCTCGGCGTCATCTGGTAGGGCGTAGAGGATGTCGGCCTTGTTCACGGGGGAATTCTCCCCCATTCCCATGGGGATCTCATCCGAGCCCTCCTCCTCCTCTTCCTCCTCGCGGACTCGTCAGAAGACACCTCCACCGGCTTCAGCGTTGTGGAGGCCCCAGCGAGCACCGGCGGCACCAGCCCACGCGCGTCAAAGGTCGGCCTGGAAGCAACGAATTTCTCCCAGTCCTTGCGACGGAATAGAGGAAGAAAGGAGCTCGGCGGGTACTCTTGGTTGTCCCCAACCAAGAGACGCAGAACCGCAGTCAGCTCATCATCAGGCAGGGCCACTGGGCTCAGGCGAACCTTGTCTGCTTCATCTCCAAGCTTCCACAAGGGGCGCGTGCGCGCCTGGAGTGGAGCAAAGCGCAGCATCAGGAATTCCCTTAGGAGCATAACCCCAGTCACCTTGGCCACCTTCGCATTGCCCAGCTTCAAATCGGTCTGCATCTGCTCCAGCACCGGCGGCGCCCGCTCATCAGTAAGCTCCGCACGGGGCCACCCCTTGTCATACTGGGGCGCCTCCGTTGGCAGTGCCAGGCACGGGTGGGCGCACTTAGTGTCCATAATGACCCATTTGGCCCGAATGTCGCCGGCTTTGTTCCTGGTGCTCGAGATTGAGTTGACCTTGCCGGATGCGACGAAGTTGGCGCACTCGGAGACGTGTCCATCGCTGACGCGAAGGAAGAAGAAGTGGCATAGAAGCACCACGGACGGCATCACGCCCAGGTACGCCTTGCAATAATAGGCGAAGATGGACAGGAGGAGGATAGAGTTGGGATGGAGGTGCAACGCCTGCAGCCCGTAGTGGTCAAGGACCTCATAAAAGAAATCAGAGAAGGGGGGAACCAACCCGGCGGCGATGCTGCTCAAGAAGAAGGGGAAGAAGGTGCTTCCCTCAGGCTCCGGCACATCGGAGGCAAGCTGGAGATCCATCTCCCCCCTCTCGTTGCTCGCCCCCGCCGTCAGCAAGCGCGTGGTGGCAAGGTTCTTCTCCGTGACGTTGGGCACATCGAGGGCTGGCTCGAACCAGGCCGGCGCCGAGGAGGACTTGACCTTGTGCAGCGCCATTGGTTGCCGATGCAGAGCGAAGTTGAAGCGGATCTGGAAGTTCCGGCAGCGAGAAGCGGGACAGGGGATCTGGAGCGAGGCAAGGAAGAAGCAATGAAGGCATGTGATGTCCGCGCCAGCCTTTTTGACAAGTCGGGCAGTTGCCGAGAGTGTGGGGAAGCGGAGACGCCCGCGACCAATCAACCACCACGCGTCGATCGAGGTCGCAGGCTTTTGGGGCCCGTGGCGCTCTGCGCTTGATACTTTGGCTTCTCCTCGAAGCCAAGCCCGAGCGCGCCTACTGTCGGCGTTCTGCGAACGGGGGTCCTCAGACTTGCCTGCCTGCGGCCCATGGCGTGGTTGTGCTGGCAGGTCTGTATGGCCCATCATCATCAAGAAAGCATTCAAGACCCTCGCGGGGGGCCAAGCCTCGCGAGGCGGACGACGCAAGACCTTCTCAGGAGCGGACTCACCAGGCTGCCTCGCGAGGAGCGGAAATATCAAGGCGGGGCGAACCTCGCGAGGCCCTCGTGACATGAGCCATGACGATCGACACCAGGCGGGCACCAGCGCATGCAGCGTCCTTGTTTCCTCTTTGGTGCTAAGTAGGCAAGCGCAGGCGCGGAGTACCGAGGCATCAGGCAAAGGTTTCCATATCGGTGCAACGAGACCAAGACTAGAAGGACGGCAGGACGGAGGTCACCGTGGAGCCCAGGACGGCGTCACCACCAGAACCTTTGGCAGGTGAAGACCACCTTTTGTCAGGATAGCTTATACTAGCTGTCCCATTTCAAATTGGCCGCCATTGTTGGCTCCCTTCCCGCTCAATATTTGGGGAGAGGACCAGGGCCTATATAAGTAGAACTAGCCACCACCGTAGAAGGGAACAACTCATTCGTAGGCATCTCACCAAACCCTTAGCACACCAAGCACAATAACACCTCACCCTCAGGAGGCTGTTCTTCCCCTTGTACTGTTCTTCATCAGCCCAAGAGGGACTATTTCTGTCGAATCTATAAATTGCATTCAAGGTTAAACATAACTACAAGATAGTTACCAAATACAAAGTTCCGTTCTCCTTTCGTTCTCTTCTTTCTTTTCTTTTTGCCCGAGTCAGACATCAAATAGCTTCGATTTGCATTATCCGTTGGAGTGTATCAAAATCAATAAGATGAAAGATGTACAATCCAATTTCTCGATTCAATAGAAGCCCAAAGAGGACACAACAAACTTTTGAGCACCCTGTTCATTTAGCCTCTTAATCGATGGAAAGAAAATAGAGCTCTGCAGCAAACAACAGCAAGCGACACTAAACTACAGTAGTGATAAATTGGCAGAACCTTCTGATAAAATGACAGATTGGAAACCAACACCAACACATCCAGAAAGTCTGAAGGATAAGGCTTCTCTCGATCCACTACCACCACACTGGAGTAGGGTATTACACCACAACGGTGGCCCGAACCAGTATAAACCTTGTGTCTTTGTGTTGCGAGTTCGTCGAGTTCATCTGCGAGACCTTAGCGAGCTAGGGCGTAGATCGGTAGGAGGGAAAGAACTTCGCGCACACCCCAGAGTTTGAACCTTAAGGGTTTGCCGGAACCCGTGATCCAACATAAATAACAACTTTATTATTGCCTCTAGGGCATATTTCCTTCGCGTCATTCGTTTCATTCGTTTCTCCCTCGAACTACACCACCCACCCCACCAATTTTTCCAACGAAATACCCACCTCGCATCCATTTTTTATAAAGAATGTTGAACTGATTTTCTCCTATCCATCAGAATGAATAGCTCCACCCGATTTCTCTGATTCTCTCTCCCTCGATCTCTCTCGACCATGTCTTCCACGTTCCCACATGGTCGCCCCCAATTCACCTGTACCACAACTGCCACTACCCCCGGCATGCCTCCTAGACCGTCGCCCCTCATCGCTGCCACTAAGCCATCCTTCGTCCAGCTACACGTCCTAGAGGTATATCTCTCACCCGGTCATGGCTCCTTCTTTCCACTATTAGGGCATGCGTGTCGCGGCCTGCCAGTGGCAGGTGGTAGTTGAAGGAAATATGCCCTAGAGGCAATAATAAAGTTATTATTTTATATTTCCTTATTCATGATAAAGGTTTATTATTCATGCTAGAATTGTATTGATCGGAAACCTTAATACATGTGTGAATATATAAACAAACACCATGTCCCTAGTGAGCCGCTACTTGACTAGCTTGTTGATCAAAAAGATTAAGGTTTCCTAACCATGGACATGAGTTGTCATTTGATAACGAGATCACATCATTAAGAGAATGATGTGATGGACAAGACCCATCCGTTAGCTTAGCATAGTGATCGTTCAGTTTTATTGATATTGTTTTCTTCATGTCAAATACATATTCCTTCGACTATGAGATTATGTAACTCCCGGATACCGGAGGAATGCCTTGTGTGCTATCAAACGTCACAACGTAACTTGGTGATTATAAAGATGCTCTACAGGTATCTCCAAAGGTGTTTTTTGAGTTGGCATAGATCGAGATTATGATTTTTCACTCCGAGTATCGGAGAGGTATCTCTGGGCCCTCTCGGTAATACACATCATAAGCTTGCAAGCAAACGACTAAGGAGTTAGCCACGAGGTGATGTATTACAGAACGAGTAAAGAGACTTGCCGGTAACGAGATTGAACTAGGTATGAAGATACCGATGATGTCTACTACACAACCTTCTTCTTGTAGACGTTGTTGGGCCTCCAAGTGTAGAGGTTTGTAGGACAGTAGCAAATTTCCCTCAAGTGGATGACCTAAGGTTTATCAATCCGTAGGAGGCGTAGGATGAAGATGGTCTCTCTCAAGCAACCCTGCAACCAAATAACAAAGAGTCTCTTGTGTCCCCAACACACCCAATACAATGGTAAATTGTATAGGTGCACTAGTTCGGCGAAGAGATGGTGATACAAGTGGTATATGGATAGTAGATAAAGGTTTTTGTAATCTGAAAATATAAAAACAGCAAGGTAACTAATGATAAAAGTGAGCGTAAACGGTATTGCAATGCTAGTAAACAAGGCCTAGGGTTCATACTTTCACTAGTGCAAGTCCTCTCAACAATAATAACATAATTGGATGACATAACTATCCCTCAACATGCAACAAGAGTCACTCCAAAGTCACTAATAGCGGAGAACAAACGAAGAGATTATGGTAGGGTACGAAACCACCTCAAAGTTATTCTTTCCAATCAATCCGTTGGGCTATTCCTATAGGTGTCACAAACAGCCCTAGAGTTCGTACTAGAATAACACCTTAAGACACAAATCAACCAAAACCCTAATGTCACCTAGATACTCCAATGTCACCTCAAGTATCCGTGGATATGATTATACGATATGCATCACACAATATCAGATTCATCTATTCAACAATACATAGAACCTCAAAGAGTGCCCCAAAGTTTCTACCGGAGAATCACGACGAAAATGTGTGCCAACCCCTATGCATAGGTTCATGGGCGGAACCCGCAAGTTGATCACCAAAACATACATCAAGTGAATCACGTGATATCCCATTGTCACCACAAATACACACGACAAGACATACATCAAGTGTTCTCAAATCTTTAAAGACTCAATCCGATAAGATAACTTCGAAGGGGAAACTCAATCCATTACAAGAGAGTAGAGGGGGAGAAAACATCATAAGATCCAACTATAATAGCAAAGCTCGTGATACATCAAGATCGTATCACCTCAAGAACACGAGAGAGAGAGATAGAGATCAAACACATAGCTACTGGTACATACCCTCAGCCCCGAGGGAGAACTACTCCCTCCTCATCATGGAGAGCACCGAGATGATGAAGATGGCCACTGGAGAGGGATTGCCCTCTCCGGCAGGGTGCCGGAACGGGTCAAGATTGGTTTTTGGTGGCTACTGAGGCTTCTGGCGGCAGAACTCCCGATCTATTGTGCTCCCTGATGGTTTTAGGGTATATGGAGATATATAGGCGGAAGAAGTACGTCAGGGGGCCACGAGGGGCCCACGAGGGTGGAGGGCGCTCCCTCGGGGGGTGGGCGCATCCCCCTACCTCGTGGCCTCCTCGAAGCTTCCCTTACATGGACTCCAAGTCTTCTGGGCCTCTTCTGATCCAAAAATAAGTTCCATGAAGTTTCAGGTCAATTGGACTCCGTTTGATTTTCCTTTTCTTCGAAACCCTAAAATAGGCAAAAAAACAGAAAATGGCACTAGGCTCTGGGTTAATAGGTTAGTCCCAAAAATCATATAAAATAGCATATAAATGCATATAAAACATCCAAGGTTGATAATATAATAGCATGGAACAATAAAAAATTATAGATACGTTGGAGACGTATCAACCGACGCTCGAATCTCGAGCAAGTAACATACCAAAGACAAAGGGAATAACGTATGTTGTCATAACGGTTCGACCGATAAAGTTCTTCGTAGAATATGTAGGAGCCAATATGGGCATCCAGATTCCGCTATTGGTTATTGAACGGAGAGGTGTCTCGATCATGTATACATAGTTCTTGAACCCGTAGGGTCCGCACGCTTAATGTTTGATGACGATATTGTATTGTATGAGTTATGTGATTTGGTGACCGAATATTGTTCGGAGTCCCGAATGAGATCATGGACATGACGAGGAGTCTCGAAATGGTCAAGAGGTATAGATTGATATATAGGAAAATAGTATTCGTACACTGGAAGTGTTCCGGAGGGTACCGGGTACATATCGGGTCACCGGAAGGGGTTCCGGGCACCCCGGCAAAAGATATGGGCCTTATGGGCCAAGAGGGGAAACGCACCAGCCACAAGAGGATGGTGTGTGATGTCTACTATACAACCTTCTTCTTGTAGACGTTGTTGGGCCTCCAAGTGCAGAGGTTTGTAGGACAGTAGCAAATTTCCCTCAAGTGGATGACCTAAGGTTTATCAATCCGTGGGAGGCGTAGGATGAAGATGGTCTCTCTCAAACAACCCTGCAACCAAATAACAAAGAGTCTCTTGTGTCCCCAACACACCCAATACAATGGTAAATTGTATAGGTGCACTACTTCGGCGAAGAGATGGTGATACAAGTGCAATATGGATGGTAGATAAAGGTTTTTGTAATCTAAAAATATAAAAACAGCAAGGTAACTAATGATAAAAGTGAGCACAAACGGTATTGCAATGCGTTGAAACAAGGCCTAGGGTTCATACTTTCACTAGTGCAAGTTCTCTCAACAATAATAACATAATTGGGTCATATAACTATCCCTCAACATGCAACAAAGAGTCACTCCAAAGTCACTAATAGCGGAGAACAAACAAAGAGATTATGGTAGGGTATGAAACCACCTCAAAGTTATCCTTTCTGATCGATCTATTCAAGAGTCCGTAGTAAAATAACATGAAGCTATTCTTTCCGTTCGATCTGCCATAGAGTTCGTAATAGAATAACACCTTAAGATACAAATCAACCAAAACCCTAATGTCACCTAGATACTCCAATGTCACCTCAAGTATCCGTGGGTATGATTATACGATATGCATCACACAATCTCAGATTCATCTATTCAACCAACACAAAGAACTTCAAAGAGTGGCACAAAGTTTCCACCGGAGAGTCAAGAAGAAAACGTGTGCCAACCCCTATGCATAAATTCACGAGGTCGTGGAACTCGCAAGTTGATCACCAAAACATACATCAAGTGGATCACGTGATATCCCATTGTCACCACAGATAAGCACATGCAAGACCATCAAGTGGACCAATCCAGAACTACCTCTAACCATAAGGTAAAGAAATCTGTATTCATTGCCGTTGTTTTGTAGTATTTGTTTCTATAAATACTTAGTACTGCAATGAATAATAATAAAATGGATCAAAGATAGTTTCAAAAAAAATGTAGCTTGCCGAATAACACAACTGCATGTACTGGAGACGATCTACCAAAGGAGCTGGAACTTGCAGCAGCATCTCGGACACCCTCTCGATGAGCTGCAAGTAGATCGTAGCTGAGGACGTGGTGATGACCACCGAGGTATGCGCTTCTCTCCTTGCCCTTCATGCTGGCATCAATAAGGCCAAAAGATCTTCAGTCTTTTACAAGGTCAACCCCGCCTTCCTTGCAATCTGCAATAGCAGAAATTAAGAATCCTCTATTTGTGTTTCTTCATGGTGGGAGATATACGCGCAGGACCAGGATGCATGCTCGTCTGCAGAAGCGTCAGGGTGCTCCACGCTCGACATCTTCTCAGTGTAGATGCTCGATCAGTAGTTTTGATCGATCTATTTGATAATTTAAGTCAGCCGATAGATGTTATTGGTTTGCTTGTGCTATTTTCTTATGTTGTTTTGTAATCACTATTGGTTTGTATATTCTCTATAGCATCTCAATGATTCACTGCAATTAGCCAGATTCTTCTCATGAATAGTAGTCAGACTCAAGAAATCAAAACATCTACAAGTACAACAACCACTTGACGCCGAACCTCGATGTGTTCGCTTTAGCTTCCTCGACATCATTAACTAATCTGTCATATTATATGAACAGGTTCAAAATTTTGAGCAATGCATTTTCAGAGTAGTTTGAGAAGCACACATTGATGTCTATAACTTATTTAGGATAACATTTTTCCATAGTATGACATTCTAAAGGATGTAGATGATTTTTAAAAAAATCTCAAATCACACCAACTATCCTTGTCTCCAGGTCACTCTCTTATATTTCTATATAGTATATATGATATAATATAAGATATAGGATATATGGTTCCTCATACAATAATCAACCACTACTTGGTTTGTCCCAAAATATTTCATTACATATTTCAAAATATAATTTCTCATATTAAGGTTTCCACTGGTTACAATCGGAATCATGGGAGAATGCAAAAGTTCAAACACACACCCAAGAGTCCATGCAGGAATGCCTATTACATGGTTGTTGGGATATTTCAATGCACTGAGCAAGAAGTCAAGTCCAACATATACCAGTGGAGCAAGTTCTGGAAGAGATGGGATTTTGTGAGGTCCCGAGGTGCTCTTCAGCTGATAATGTTAGTCCATGATGGTTGAATGGAGAGACGGTGACGAGTCTCATTGTGGATGATATCTTTAAAGAGTTTGATGATCATACACGCTTGCGTTAAGAACTTGCATATTAATCTATCAATAGCACGGCAATATAATAGCAGTAGTGATATAGTGACAGTAACAGTAGTAGTAACGCAGAATAGTAGCAGATTGCAGTGAAAAGACTTTGAATAGCGCAAGAATAATAAAAGCGTAGGCATGGAGTGAGTGATGAGTTTATTTATATGCGATTCAATATGGAATAGTCATAACCTAGAGCGACAACAAACAAGCTCATATTCATCAATCATATGTAGGCATGCATTCTATGAATGGTCATAAGTGCTTGCGGTATGAACTTGCATAACATCTTTTTGTCCTAGCCTTCCTTGGCAGTGAGGTCCTAATGAAAACTAAGGGTAATGAAGACGCTCCTTTTAATAAAGAACTGAAACAAAGCATTAACATACAGTAATACATGGTATCCTCAAGTTAAATTCATCCCCGTCGATATCCCAATTATTGTCTCCTTGGGGTCTAGGGTTCAGAATGATAACAGGTGCATACAAATTGCAGATAATATAAAAAACATAAATATATTCATGAAAATATAAAGAGTTTAGATTTGAAATCATGGCATTGAGGCCCTAGTGACAAGCATTAAGCATAGCAAAGTCATAGTAACAACAATCTCAAAACATACTGGATACTAGGCATCAAGACCTAATAAATCTGACATCACATAAGAAATCTCATCCAACTCTCATCTAACTCCATATGCCTACAGGAAAATTACTCACACATTGATGGACGCATCATAGAATTGTTGTTGGAGAAGGGTTGATGACGACGACGACGATGAATCACTCTCTCTGGTGCCAAAAATAGACACCAGATCGAATCTCCGAGGAAATAATAGGAAGTGGCGGCGTCTCTGTATTGCCAAAAGCTTTTGAGTTTTTCTGGATTTTTCTAGTATATATGGGATTTTATGGCGGTGGAATCGTCGAAAGGCGGTATTTGGTGGTCCCACACGCCCACTTGGCGCCCTAGGGGGAGCACCACCAGGGCACCACCAGGGCGTATGGAGCCCTGGTGGCTCCTCTCTGGTCCATCTTTGCTCCATAATTCCTTAAATATTTTTGAAATAATTCACGAAAAATCCCCGTATGATTTCGAGCACTTTTATTTATGCACAAAAATAATACCAAGATAGTTCTGTTGAAAACAACGCCAGTCGGGTTAGTTTCATTCAAATCATGCAAATTAGAGGTAAATAGCAAACATGTTTGAAAAAGTAGATACATTGAAGACGTGTCAGTGCTTATTTCGAAAAACCATAGTGCATTTATTGCAGGGAAGCTAATTTTGGATAACTCTGTTATAGCTTTTCAGTGTATTGATTATATTCAATCTGTGGGAGACAATTCACCGGCATGTTGTGCATATAAATTAGATATTTCTAAAGCATATGACCAATGGATTGGCTATTCTTGGAGAAGGCCCTAGTCACGTGGGGTTTCTCTCATAAGTGGATTTCTTGGATCACGGCATGTGTGACCTCTGTGAAGTACTGAATGAAATTGAATGAGTAATTATTGGAGTCTTTCAACCCCTGTGGCCTCTAGCAAGGTGATCCCTTGTATCCGTTTTTATTTCTCTTTGTTGCTGACACCCTTTCATGTTTGGTCAACAAAGCTACTTCGGAGGAGGGGTTGGAAGGAGTTAAAATTTTGTCATCACGTGCCGACGATATATTACTTATTATTTGTGGATGATTAACTTTTGTTTTTTTATCTTTAGAGCAGCAAGTAATAATTATGAAAGGTTTGTTGAGCACTTACGCGCTAGATACGAGTCAACTTATAAAACCATAGAAGTGTCCCATCCTTTTCTCCGGTAATTTTTTTGAGGTGGTATGTGTGGAAGTAAATATGTTGTTGGAGATTACTAGTGAAGCTTTGAACCAAAATATTTGAGTTTGCCGGTACCTAAGGGAAGAATGCATGAAGGGGGGTTTGAAACTACCCAGGAAAGAGTAAGGAAGAAACTTGTGGATTGGAGTGAGCAGTTCATGCCCTCGGGCAATAAAGAGATTTCGATCAAAGTTGTTGCCCAGGCTATCTCCATGTATATTATGAGCGTGTTTCGTTTACCTACTTCGATGTGTGATGATCTTACAAGAGAATGATGAGGCAATATTGGTGGGGTGTGGAGAGGAGCAAGAAAAAGATGGCATGGCTCAGTTGGAACAAGTTGAGACTACCTAAGAGTGAGGGTGGTATGGGATTCAGGGATATGCGACCTTTTAACCAAGCATTGTTGGTAAAACAAGTGTGACTATTAATTGAGTCTTCTAACAGTTTATGTGCTCGCTTGTTAAAGGCAAAATATTTTCCAAATGGAAGTATACTGGATACGGTGTTCTCTGCAAATTCCTCGGTTGTTTGGAAAGGCATACTACATGGTTTGGACCTGGTTAAGAAATGTAGAATATGGAGGATTGGTGGCGAGGCATCGGTTAGAACATGGAAGGGCCCCTGGATCCCTCGGCGATATGATTTTCGCCCAATTAATCCTAAAATGAATTGTCGGTTTGATCATGTCTCCGTTTTCTTAGACTCTATTGGTGCTTGGATTACGGACCGTCTCGAGGAGCACTTCTGGTAAATGGATGTTGCTAAAATTCTGAAGATATGTACGTCTCCTAGGAACCAGCAAGATTTCATGGGCCAGTCCCCCAAGGGATGATGCAACGACATCGCGAGGGTCAGTGGAGTTGCGGGGACGGTCTGGAACGACAGCATGGATCGCGTGTCGCGACCCTACGATTCGAAGAGGCCACGCAGTGGCAGCGCGTGGGTTGGTGCAACCGCGGGGACAGCCTCGGGACGACGGTGGACTGCAGGCCGCGGCACTGCGACCCGAAGGGGCTACGCAGCGGCAATGCGTGGGTAGGTGCAACCGCGGGAACAACCTCGGAACGGCGGTGTGGACCGTGTGCCGCGATGCTATGGCCCGAAAGGGCGACGCGGCAGCGACGTGGGTCCGTGCAGCCGCGAGGAGAACCACGGGGCGACGGCGTTGTGGTCCGACCGGTCAATGCAAAGGTAACTCGTTGCTCGATCAATGGAGGGTTGCATTATACTCGAGGACAGGGCAACGACAGCCGGTGCACAACAATGGACGGGCAGACGCGCGGACGACGACCATGATGGGCCGCCACGTCGTGTGAGGCCGCTCGGTCGGAGAAGAGTCCTGGTGGTCGCGCCGGAGTTGGAGTAGAGGCGCGCGAGGGTCGACGGCGGCGACGAGCTACGAAAACCGATCTTAGATTAAAAAAACCAAAAAGAAACATCGATTAAGACGACTGGCACGAGAGAAAAATCCAGATCAAAAGATCGCGAAAAAACTCTAGAGCAGCCGATCAACATGACCGGTGAACGAACCCTAGGTACGGGCGGCGTGGCCCCCGATGGCGATCATGGAGATCGATCACCCTGGTGCGGCGAGGTGTGAAAGCGGCGGCGGCTAGGATTGTGGATCAAGACTAGGCTGATAGATGAATAGATCGGAAATTTTCTCGCAAAAAAAGACTAGGCTGATACCATGTGAAAGAAATATTTGATGCAAGATAAGGTAGAAATAAATTCCACTTTATCCTATACTTCCTGATAATCAGGATACTCAACAAATCTGAGCCAGCAACATCGGCACATCTCAACAGAGAAACCGGACTTGTTGTAATCTGCACTGGGGAATCATAATTGTAACGCTCAACTTGCCAATGTAATCTAGCTATATCCCGCGGGTTGTCAGGGATAACCATATTTATTTGTTGCAATCTGTAAATTTATCATGTTAGTATCTTGTGTATCGTTGTAATCTTGGCTATCAAGGATCGTCCTCGTATATATACATGGCAATGCCCAGGGGCATATCCCGGCAAATCACGGACCCGTTTTTCGGTCGAAATCAAAGATGTCATCAACCGAGAAAACCAATGCTGCCGGCGGCGACAAGCTAAGCATGAAGCTGCTGGTGAACAGCAAGTCCCAGCGCGTGCTGTACGCCGAGGCCGGCAAGGACGTCGTCGACTTCCTCTTCTCCCTCCTCACGCTGCCGCTGGGCACGGTGGCCAAGCTGATCGCCGACGACAGCCCCGCGGCCGGCTCCGTGGTCAACCTCTACAGCAGCGTCGACAGGCTCGACGACACCTACATCTGCCGCGACAACGCCAAGGACACCCTGCTCAGGCCCGCCGGCGGCTGCGAGAGCGGGAGGTTGCTCCAGCTTCCAGAGGCAAAGGCGCCGCAAACCACTCTGCAAATCTTCCGCTGCACCGGCACCTACTTACCCAACTGCAGGAGCTACGCGACCATGGCAAGTGAGACGCCGTGTGGAAGCTGCGGCGCAAGGATGACGACTCAGGCGCTGCTTGTTGGCTCCGTCGGCGGCGCCGGGTCGCCCGCTGCGGCGGCAGGGGCCGCCGGGTTTGTGCAGCGGATCGTGACGTACACGGTGATGGACGACCTCAAGATCGCGCCCATGTCCACCATCTCCGGGATCACCATCCTCAACACCTTTGGCATCACGGACATCGGCTCGCTCCAGGAGAAGACCGTGCAGCTTGGCTACGCCGAGGTAATGAGTGGCTACTTGTGCAAATTGATCGTTCAGTTGATTTATTTTCCCTTTCATTAGGACTGCAAGTCTTAGCTCATTCTTTAATTGTTGATTTTTCATTTTTGGTAGGGTTTGGAGATGCTGAAGGCGTCACTGCAGTCGAAGACGGTTCTCACCGACGTCTTCCTTGGGAAGAAGCGGAAGGCTTCAAGACGATATTATAGTTGTCACTGCAGTCAAAGATAGTTCTCACCGACTTCCATGGAAAGAAGCGGAAGGCCTCGCCCTTGAGCGATATTAGCTGCGGCGTCCTTGTTGATGTGGTTTGCTTTGCTTTGTTGAACATTTTATACAATGTCTGCTCTTAGGAACAGGAAACAAAACACATGAATCCTGTTGAACGAACGTTTTCGTGGAGGTGGTTTTTGAGGGAACATTCTATGATGTGTTTGATCCCACTCCTAAATCTTAAAAGGTGTGTCTAGGCCTCATCTAGATGTGACATAACTATGTCACATCTAAGTATGACATCATCATTGTTTGTTGCCCTCTTGTTTGTTTGTTTGTCTCTAGCCTGTAATTTTTTTTTTTGTGTTAATTAGTCGCTCCAGCCCGACAGGAAGCTATCCTGCTATCGCAGGACGTGCGTACAAACTACTTAAGCATTCCGTGGCTCCTAGCAAAAAAGCACCAAACTACAACAGCTCTGATTAGCTAGTTATTTCCCACCTTGAAAAACTAGTTACGTTCCCTTGCCTCGGGAAAAGAAGCTAGTTACGTGCCTTCCAATTAGCAGGTTACGATTAAACAACGCAGGAACTAACTTAATTTGAAAAATGTTCATGAATTAAAAAACGTCTAAGATTTCAAGAATTGTTCGTGATTATGAGTAAATGTTATTCAAAAAATGTTCATGAATTTACAAAATTAATTGTGAATTCAAGAAATGTTCGCAAATTTGAAAAATATTCACAAGTTGATAAATTGTTTATCATTTTTTTTTGAAAAAAACATAAATTCAAAAAGTGTGCATGATTCTAAAAAAATGTCAAAATTTAAAAAATATTCATGATTTTGTAAAATGTTCGAAGATTTAAAGAATGTGAATGAATTCAAAAAATCTTCTCGTATTTCAAAACATGTTCATGGATTTGTAAATTGTTCCCATATTTATAAAAGTGTTACAGTATTTCTATAAGTTCTCCAAAAGTTTTAAAAAATTGTTCAAGGTTTTGGATTATTTTTCCTATAGTTTAAAAATTGTTCTTGAATTTCAAAATTGTTCCCGTATTTCAAAGATTGTTCATGTATCTGCAAAAATTGTTCTCGGATTTGTAAATTGTCCCGTATTTCAAATAAAGTCATGAAAATAGTTCACAAATTTCAAAAAAATGTTCGTGATTTTCTATAATGCCCACGGATCTAAAAGAATTCACGGATTTGAAAAAGGAATATGGTAATAAAAATAGAAAAATAAAGGCAAACAGAAAAATAGGAAAAAGAAAATAACTCAGAAAAACATTTCACGGAAGGTTCTAGGAACATCCCAAAACCGGTGGGGAAGTAACCTATAATGGATCGGCTCGTTATCGCAGGTGCTCGACCGCTCGTGTCCAAGATGCATGAGTGCTTGCAATTCCTTGTGGTACGCAAGGAATAGGATTCCCCGATGGTACAAAGAATAAAAATACTTGCATTGGGCTGGCCTGGCCCAGGTTCCTCCATGTGTACTTGTTGATCTTGCCTAACGGTTTAAGACATAAGAGTACTACTACTAACAAACAAAAAAACACAACGCTTGCCCCTTCCTCCTTTACAAAAGAGCATGTAACAAGAAACACAGAAAGAAAAGCCCATGAAAAATGACCAGCAAAACACAAACGGAGGCCGAGATAAAATACATGGGTTTTACAAAAGCAAACCTGAATCGAGCGGGCCGACAACTGGGCTAGAACTAAGTGGACTTGCAACTGGAACAAAAATGGGTTGAGCCCCTAGTTGCGCATCATGGATGGGGTTGCGACTAGGACAAAAATGGGTTGGCCCCCCATTGCATACTAAGGATGGATATACAACTGGGACAAAAAAAGTGGCCCCAATTGCACTTAAATGGTGTAGTTGGACTTACAACTAGGACAAAAATGGGTCGGGCGCTAGTTATGTCGACTGCGGACTTGCACCTGGGAAAAGAAAAAATGGGAGCCCCCCAATTTCATGTCCGAACTGAAGTTGCAACTCGTATAAAAATGTCCCCCATTTGGGCAAAGAAGGGAAACAAACAAAGGTCAGCCGCAAATTGCGAGTCGAGGGTAGGCTTACAACTGAGGAAAGAACAACTACAAGGCCAGTTGTGATCTGATCGTGGGCTTGCTATTGGGAACAAACTACGGGCCTGGTTCCAAGTCGCAGGTGGAGTTGCAACCGGGGTGACAAATGCACTATAGGCCTAGTTACGAGTCGATGGTGTGCTTGCAACTAGGATGAAAACAAACTACAGGCTCAGTTGCATATCGATGGTGGACTTGCAACTGGGGCACTTACAACTACAATCTTAACTGCAAGTCGAGGGTGAACTTGTAACTGGGACAAATACTACGAGACCCAGTTGTGAGTTGACTCGCAACTGGGAGAAGAACAAACTACGGTTCCAGTTGCGAGTCGAGGGTGGAATTGCAACTATGACAACAAACAACTATGGGGGCCAGTTGAGATTCAGGGAATGAGTTACAGATGAGACGACAAAAAAACTAAGGTGACAATTGCGCATCGAACGTGGACTTGCAACTGGTACACCTACAACTACATGGTCGATTATGAGTTGAAGGTGTGCTTGCAGCTAGTATGAGAATAATTACGGGATCGGTTCCAAGTCAAGGATGGACTTGGAGCTCGGGCAACTACAAGTACAAGCCTCAGTTGCGAGTCAAGTGTGGACTTGCAACTGGGAACCTGCAAGTACAAGCCTAGTTGTGAGTCGAGGGTGGGCTTGCAACTAGAGCACCAATAACTACAATCCTAGTTGTGAGTTGGGAGTGGACTTGCAACTGGGACAAATACTATGAGACCCTAGTTGCAAGTCAAGGTTGGACTTGCAACTAGGAGGAGAACAAACAGGTTCCGGTTTCAAGCCGATGGTGGACTTGCAACTATGACGACAAAAAACCACATGGCCTAGTTGCGAGTCGGGGGTTGAATTGTAAATTGGACGACAAGAAAACTATGGTGCTAGTTGCGAGTCGAACTTGGACTTGCAACTGGGACACCTATAAACTATGGGGCAAGTTGTGAGTGGGAGGTGGACTTGCAACCGTGGAAACAACAAATATGTTCCCAATTGTGAGTCGATGGTGGGCTTGCAACTAGGATGAGGATAAATTACAGATTTGCGAGTCAAAGGGTGGACTTGCAAAATGGGCAACTACAACTACATGACCTAGTTGCGAGTAGAGGGAATACTTACGACTGGGACACCAACAACACAATCCTAGTTATGACTCAAGGGTGGACTTGTAGTTGGGGTATCTACAACTACAATCCCAGTTGCGAGTCGAGGGTGGACTTACAACTGGGACAAGTAAACAAAACTACGGGACCCTACTTGCGAGTCGAGGGTGGATTTGCAGTTGGGGGGATAACAAACTACGGTCGTAGTTGCTAGTAGAGAATGGACTTGTAACTAACAAGTCAAACAACTACGAGCCCATAGTGAGTCAGGGGTTGAGTGGCACCTTTGACAAAAAAACTATGGGCGAGTTGCGAGTCAAACATATACTAGCAACTGAGACAACTTCAACTACGGGCCCGGTTGTGAATCGAGGGTGAACTTGTAATTGGGACAACTACAAACCACGGGCCCGGGTGCGAGTCGATGACAGAATTGCAAACACGAACAACTACAACTACGGGCCATGTTGCAAGTCGAAGGTGGACCCTCCTAGTTGCATTTCATGGGTGTGCTTGCAACTAGGACAAAAATGGGTGGAGCCCCATTTGCATATTGAGGGTGCACTTGCAACTGGGATCCCCAACATGCATTTCGGAGTTGTAGTTGCAACCAGTGATAAAAAATGGGTCGTCCCTCAGATGTATATCAAGGGTGGACTTGCAACTAGGAAGAAAAGGGCCCCCCCTCAGTTGTGTGCCAAGGGTGTGCTTGCAACTAGGACAAAAAATGGGTCGAGTCACACATTCATATCAAGGGTGGACTTGCAATTGGGACCCCCAAATTGCATGTCGGTGGTGGAGTTGCAGTCGATGACAAAAATGGGTCGGCCCTCAGTTGCACATCAAGGGTGGACTTGCAACT
>NC_041384.1:105104787-105106305 GCF_002162155.2 Triticum dicoccoides | reverse complement strand
GGTGTGCTTGCAACAGGACAAAAATGGGTTGAGCCCCACTTGCATATCGAGGGTGGACTTGCAACTAGGACCCCCAAATTGCATGTCGGAGGTGGAGTTGCAACCAGTTACAAAAATGGGTCGGCTCTAAGTTGCATATCATCGATGGACTTGCAACTAGGAAAAACAAGGGTCGGAGCCCCGAGTTGCATGTCAAGAGTGTGCTTGCAACTAAGATGAGAACAAATTACAGATTTGTGAGTCAAAGGGTGGACTTGCAACTTGGGCAACTATAACTCCATGACGTAGTTGCTAGTAGAGGGTGTACTTGCGACTGGGAGACCTACAACACAATCTCGGTTATGACTCGAGGGATGGACTTGCAATTGGGGCATCTACAACTACAATTCCAGTTGCGAGTCGATGGTGGACTTACAACCGGGACAAGTAAACAAAACTACGGGACCCGAGTTGTGAGTCGAGGGTGGGCTCGCAATTGGGAGGATAACAAACTATGGTCGTAGTTGCTAGTAGAGGATGGACTTGCAACTAAGAAGGAAAACAACTACATGCCCGTTTGTGAGTCGGGGGTTGAGTGGCACCTCAGACAACAAAACAACTATTAGCAAGTTGCGAGTCGAACTTGGACTAGCAACTGAGATAACTTCAACTACTGGCCCAGTTGTGAATCGAGGGTTAACTTGTAATTGGGACACCTCCATACCATGGGCCCGGGTGCGAGTCAGTGACTAACTTGCAAACTAGAACAACTAAGGCTATGTGCCATGTTCCAAGTCGAGGGTGGGCCCTCCCAGTTGCATTTCATGGGTCTGCTTGCAACTAGGACAAAAATGGGTGGAGCCCCACTTGCATATCGAGGGTGGACCTGCAACTGGGATCCCCAACTTGCATGTCGGAGGTGGAGTTGCAACCGGTGACAAAAAATGGGTCAGCCCTCAGTTGCATATCAAGGGTGGATTTGCAACTAGGAAAAAAGCCCCCCCAGTTGCATGCCAAGGTTGTGCTTGCAACTAGGACAAAAAATGGATCGAGCCCCACTTTCATTTGAGGTTGGACTTGCAATTGAGACCCCCAAATTGCATGTCGGTGGTGGAGTTGCAATCGGTGACAAAACTGGGTCAGCCCTGAGTTGCACATCAAGGGTGGACATGCAACTAGGAAAAAAGCCCCCCTCCCCCCAAGTTGCATGTCTAGGGCGTGCTTGCAACTAGGACAAAAATGGGTCGAGCCCCACTTGCATATCGAGGGTGGACTTGCAACTGGGACCCCCAAATTGCATGTCGGAGGTGGAGTTGCAACCGGTGACAAAAATGGGTCGGCCCTTACTTGCATATCATGGGTGGAGTTGCAACTAGGAAAAAAAGGGTTTGGGGCCTCAGTTGCATGTCAAGAGTGTGCTTGCAACTAGGACAAACATGGGCCAAGCCCCACTTGCGTATCGAGGGTGGACTTGCAACTGGGACCCCCAAATTGCATGTCGGAGGTGGAGTTGCAACCTATGACAAAAATGGGCCGACC
>NC_041384.1:105074071-105104328 GCF_002162155.2 Triticum dicoccoides | reverse complement strand
GGTCGGCCCTTACTTGCATATCATGGATGGACTTGCAACTAGGAAAAAAAAGGTTCGGGGCCCCAGTTGCATGTCAAGAGTGTGCTTGCAACTAGGACAAACATGGGCCGAGCCCCACTTGCATATCAAGGGTGGACTTGCAACTGGGACCCCCAAATTGCATGTTGGAGGTGGAGTTGCAACCTGTGACAAAAATGGGCCGACCCTTACTTACATATCATTTGTGGACTTGCAACTAGGGAAAAAAGGGTCCGGGACCCCAGTTGCATGTCTAGAGTGTGCTTGCAACTAGGACAAACATGGGCCGAGCCCCACTTGCATATCGAGGGTGGACTTGCAATTGGGACCCCCAAATTGCATGTCGGAGGTGGAGTTGCAACCGGTGAAAAAAATGGGCCGACCCTTACTTACGTATCATTTGTGGACTTGCAACTAGGGAAAAAAGGGTCCGGGACCCCAGTTGCATGTCTAGAGTGTGCTTGCAACTAGGACAAACATGGGCCGAGCCCCACTTGCATATCGATGATGGACTTGTAATTGGGACCCCGAAATTGCATGTCGGAGGTGGAGTTACACCGGTGAAAAAAATGGGTTAGCCCTCGGTTGCATATCAAGGGTGGACCTGCAACTAGGAAAAAAATGGGTCCGGTTGCATGTTGGGGTTGGGGTTGCAACTCAGACGAAAACGACGACTAACAAGTGGACACTGAACATATGACAAGACATGGGACACGTGTGACAAAATAACCCACAATCAAGATTTGCACAAATATTTAAAGTGAACAAGTTGAACAGTCAGAAACGTAGATAAGACATTGCTATATATTTGTTAAAAAATAAAGAGAAATAAAAAAGGAAAATGGAATAGGAGAAAATAAAAATATATAACATACATTTTAAAAAAAATGAATTAAAAAAAGGTAAAATGAAACAGAGAAAACGAAAACAAAGAAAACCCAAGGGGAAATCACGGAAAAAATGACATGCAGCCATTCAATAGTTTTTTTTAAATACACATACAAGCCTAGTGTTGCACAGACATGTAACTTGCATCTTGCCATTCTCGTGCATTGCTTTGAAAATACAACAACTAAAAAAGCAGTGGACACAAGCGTAGAGACATCACCGTTGGGCCTGACCATTGTTGAGAAAATCGTTAACTGGTAGCTACTCGGTCGGCTGGTGAGTAGGGGATTAATTGGCTAATCTGCAAGTTAATCGGCCATTTAATCAATTAATCGGATGATTTATCGGGTAATCGGCTACTCGGGGACCCTATGAGTAGGGATTAATCGGCAAGTTAACTGGTTAATCGGATGAATTCTTGAACAGGGGGCCCGACTAAGGTAAGACGAGGTAACGCAGACAGTCGGGGAACAAAAATGCAGCTTTTTTGTTTTTGAGGCGAACAAAAACGCAGCTGAGTGGGGCGTATGTGTATGAGCTACAATTGCACCAGTTCGAAAAAAAGAGCTACAATTGCACCTCTTCTCAAAAAAGAAAAAATGCTACAGTTGCTTCAATCTTGTAACAAGTTTAATCCTATGGGCCCTAAAACAGATAGCGTCTTCAATTCTTACAACACGGCCTATAAAAGACAAAAAAAATAAACAGCCAGCCCATGCAACGAGAGGCTGCACCAACAAAGGAAAAAAAAAGAAGCAACGCCGAGCGACAGCAACGTGCATGACTTAGCGACGAAGGACGATGGGAATCAATTCTGCACTAGATTTAGATTTACAACAGTGAAATAGATTCAATGGTTATCAACTTAGATGTGACATCCTTAAAAAACATCTAGATGCTACTTAGCAATTCCGAATCTTAAAGCGGTGGCACGGGCACATGTAGCAATCCTCATAGGCTCACCGTTCACCCCCAACCCCCCCCCCCTTATGATGTAGTCTGACAAGCACTTGGAACTCTGGAAGCATGTATGACAACAATTTTTCCTGAACATGTGGGCAATTTCGCCCCTGACAATTCTCTCTTCTCCAACATGACAAATCCCCATAGATGAGGTACGAGGATTGAAATGTGTACGCAACCAATAAAAGGCCTAGGGTTCCTCTATTTCGGTTGTTCTCAGTTAGGAGAGCTTTGGGTCGGGTCAAGGCAACCGGAAAGGCCATGAGCCTTTATCGTTAGCAACATCCGAGACGAACAGCGGAGCGAGGCTGGATGATATTTAGCTTTTTACTAAAATGCATTTTCATTCAAACATTGTATCGAGTTGATACAATCGTAATGGATGTCTCAGTGATAAGTCCAATCGCTTATCTATATGCCTTCCTTTGCTGCTAAGATGGGACCCCAAAAGCCCAAAACACACCAAAAGATTCATGACCGCCTGAGGAGGGGGTTCACTATCATACAACATATTGGAAATAGGGAGAACTATAAGAATATGGAGAAGGGCCTTAAACATGTCGAAAATCGGCACCAGGACCAAATTCCAGACCCTGCACGCCCTATGCACCGACATGGAAACATTTCATAAGTTATGCTATATAAGGCTATCAGAGGCATCATAGAGGGGACCTTTTCCCACACCATCTTAATCTAGACCATCTAGAGGGATTCCAATTTTCTAAGAGTGAAACCGGATCGGATAATTTTTGCCTGAATCTGGTTCCGAATCCGGCGGAATGGTAATGGAAAGAGAAACAACAATCCAACCAGACACACATAATGAATATCAGATATCTTTGTCGGATTCAAAGTAGGACACAGGAAAGTCATTTGCTACAATACCAAATTCTTTGTTTATGGGATCGAATGTTCTAGCCTCAATAGTTTGTAAAAAAACTGGACCGGATCGGCGGTTGAACAAAAAAAGACAGAACCGGTGACCTTCGCAGCTGGTTAAGGCTGGGGACCATCCACGCCTTCAAACTAGAAAAACCGGTCGAACTGTCCGGTTTTGGTCGAACCAAACTGGTGAACTTGGGTGGTTTGCAGCGAACCAGGCGGTTTAATTGTCGATGCCAAAAATTGAGAGGAAAGGCTAAAAAAAGAAATCGATTCCCCCTCCTACACATTCCTGCCCGGCCTCAAATTCGCCTCCCCCATCCTCGGCTCGATCCCCTTCCTGCCGCCACCCCCCGCCGGCCACAGCGCCGTGCCGCTGGTCGTTCCCGCCGGCCGCACCGCGCCTCCGCTGCAGCGATTCCACACCGCCAACGGCCAAGGCTCGAATACAGGCTCTCAGGGGCCAGCGTCGCTCGTCTCCAAGCTATCCAGGGAGGCCGCTTGATAGGAGCAGAATTACAAGGACAATTCACAGTACTCGAACTAGCCCCGATTTGATAATTTCAACGGAAGAATCACAGTTACAGGGTACAGATCGAGGATCAAATCCAGGATTTCTACAAGTAGTCTAGGGTTCTAGAGCTACGTTAGATATTACAGCTTGTAGAAAAGGGGTAACATAACTCCAGAAGCGTGGAGGAGGAGCTTAATAGCTGGCGGGGTTGGTGGCATCGCCGTCGTCAGCCGTTCTGTTACTGTAGCCTTCTAGAGTATGGCGGCAATGGCGTGACTGTGAACAGGAGGACAGTGTAGCCGTTGATCGCCCGCTTGCTTCATCACGGTCGTCCATTTCCCAAGTTAATACCTATTCAGTCTCGTTGTCGATTTCTTCAGAGTCACAGTCTATTTCTTTAGTTAAGCAGTGCAGAGCAGCAGGGTCTTGACAATTGCCTTCCTCTGAAGACGATCTTTGCCCTAGAGGATCTTTCGATGGAAACCAGGAGCGAATGGTGCTATTGAAGAAATCAGGAAACGCGCGCTAGATGAAATCGCGTCCTCCCAAGTGGCCTCTTCGGGGGACATATTCAGCCATTGTAGTAACCACTGTGTGACCAAATGAGGGTGTCTTGGTACTATTTTGATCCTTCCTGATTCATCCACCAATGGTAATCCAGGAGTTGGTGAAAGGATCGATATAGTTGACTAGAGGGGGGGTGAATAGGAAACTAACAATTTTTAGCTTTTCTTTAACAATTTAAACTTTGCATCAAAGTAGGTTGTCTAGATATGCAACTAAGTGTGCAACCTCTATGATGCAACAAAGATAAGTACACAAGCAAGCAAGAGATATATCACAAATAAGCTTGCACAAGTAAAGGCATGAGATAACCAAGAGTGGAGCCGGTGGAGACGAGGATGTGTTACCGAAGTTCCTTCCCTTTGAGGGGAAGTACGTCTCCATTGGAGCGGTGTGAAGGCACAATGCTCCCTAAGAAGCCACTAGGGCCACCGTATTCTCCTCATGCCCTCACACAATGCGAGATGCCGTGATTCCACTATTGGTTCCCTTGGAGGCGGCGACCGAACCTTTACAAACAAGGTTGGGGCAAACTCCACAACTCAATTGGAGGCTCCCAACGACACCACGAAGCCTCACCACAATGGACTATGGCTCCGCGGTGACCTCAACCGTCTAGGGTGCTCAAACACCCAAGAGTAACAAGATCCGCAAGGGATTAGTGGGGGAATCAAATTTCTCTTGGTGGAAGTGTAGATCGGGGCCTTCTCAACCACTCCCGAGCAAATCAACAAGTTTGATTGGCTAGGGAGTGAGATCGGGCGAAAATGGAGCTTGGAGCAACAATGGAGCTTAGGGTTAGAAGAGGTAGTAAACTAGAGGAAGAAGACACCCCTTTTATAGCTGAGGACAAAAATCCAACCGTTATCCACCTACCAGCCCGCGACCAGCGGTACTACCGCAAGGCCATGCGGTACTTCCGCTCCTGACAAGTGGTACTACCGCAAGGCCATGCGGTACTATCGTGAGGAACCGCGGTACTACCGCAGAAGCAGCAGTAGCTAGGGCAGACCTGTAGCACAAGGGCTAAGGACGGTACTGCCGCAGGCACGGTACTACTGCTCCCCCTTGCGGTACTACCGCAAGGCAGGAAACCCCTAGCCTGGCAAGAGCGCAGATAAATAAAAATACATCCGTGCCTACTTCCGCTGGAAAACGGACGAAGCAAAAATCCGACGCAGTACTACCGCAGAGGAGCGGTACTACCGCTTGGCAGCTGAGCCAGGCCGCGCACGGTACTACCACGCAAGGAATGTGGTACTACCGCGGTGGCGCGGATGTAAAAAATTACATCCGCCCCTACTACCGCGAAGGAGCGGTACTTGGCCTGGGGGCCACGGTACTACGGCTCCACAGGAGCGGTACTACCACGCCGTAGTACGGTACTACCGCAGGTGCCTGCGGTACTACCGCTCCAGGGAGCAGTACTACCGCAAGCCCAACAACAGCAACTAGGACAAGGCAATGAGGATAAACGGAGGATGCTCCAAAGTGCAGGGGAAAGGAGGGGACAAGGAATAAAACGTGTACGTGATGATTCCACCCGAACCTTTCCGACGCGGACCCCCTCTTAATAGTACGGCTTTCCTACGACTCAAATCCACCAAAAAGAAACGTAGAAAAACGCCATCTTCAATAGTCTTCGAGGGACACCAAACCGTCTTGTGCCTAGCGATGAAACGTCTGGGAAACTCAAGACACACGATTAGTCCGCAAAAGCATTGTCATCAATCACCAAAACACCTTAGGGGTAAATATGCCCTTACAATCTCCCCCTTTTTGGTGGATTGATGACAATACGGGATTTGCAAAGGGAAATAATATTAAGCAAACACAAACCCCTCCTCTCTAGAATATAGACGGGCTCCCCCTAGATGTGTGCCAACTAGATGGGTGCTTTGGACTGCACGGCACACATACTAGGATGAAAGCTCCCCCTATATTATAGAGACAAGGCATATCTTGCAATAGTAAGGCTAACACTAGACAAGATAGCAAATACGAGCAAAGCATAAGTAGCACAAACATAAGCTCACTAAGATAGAATAGAGTGCATATGTCTTACACCATATGAAGGATAAGTCTCAAAGGCGCAAACCAAACCAAAGCAAACGAGGTCCAAACGACAAAGCAAACACACCAAACACGACGACACACGACTCGCAAGCACGCAAATCCCTACACTCTCTCCCCCTTTGGCATCGAGACGCCAAAAAGGCAGAGAGGACACCTACACATAAGGGGTGGCTCAGGCAGAGAAATCATCCCAACTCTCCTCGTGCTCCTCGTGAGACTCGGCGGCGGGGACGGTCTCCTCGATGTCCTCCTCAGAACTGGTCCACTTGAAGCCTTGCTTCGCCATCCATGCAGCCTCTGGCATGATGGCATCCTCAGAACCGCCAGAGACATCCTCTCCAAAGAGCCTCATAACCTTCTTGTCGCGGTGGCGACTCTTCTTGGATGCCACGTGAGTCCTGTACTGCCCCTTTGCTTGCATGCAGAAAAGAGTCTTCATCTTGTCCTTCAACTTCTTGGCCCACGAGGGCTCAGAGGAAGGTTGAGAAGACCTAGCAGCACGGTCCTCAACAACATCCTCTGCTCGAGCCTCCTCCTCATCAACACCCCTCCTAGCAGCAGACGCCTCAGCACGAGTAGTAGTGTTGGCCCAGTTGGGCTTGACGCGGAGACTGATGGACTCATGCCGAATCCAGTCTGGAGCAAGGAACTCATCACCAGGGTACAGCTTCTCCCAAGTTGTGGAGATCAACAAAAATAGGTATGGTCCATAGATAGGTACCTTGCAGGTGTATACCGCAAACCGAATCTCACACCACATGATGTGTGAGACATCAAGTGGCTGAGTCTGAGACGTACGTGCCTCCTCGCACAGGATCATCATGTCCGCCAGACAGGAATGAACCTTGTCCTTGTCGCCAATGCGAGGGAACAGAGTGTTGCGGAAGATGCGATGCATGATATCCAGAAAAGAGTTCAGCACCCAAGTCGACTTGCCACTGGGAAGCACCTTCTCAACATAGAATGGCTGAAGCTTGTTCTTGCTAGAAGACTCGGAATTGGCATGGGGGCGAACACCAACGGGTGTGTGGAGCCCGTCATCAGGAACGTGGAGTAGATCCATGAACTCGTTCCAGGTAGCAGACAACTGATGGCCATTGGTCATCCAGGTCATCCTCCGCTCATCCCCGGGGTGAAAGTGAACTGAGGCAAAGAACTGACAGATAAGCTCAGGGTCATAGTCAAGGTGGAAAGAGATCACATGTTCAATACCGAGCTGCTCCACCAAATCCAGAGCTTCTCCAAAGTAGTCACAAAACTTGTCCTTCCTCAAGTGATTCATGTCTATCCACTTGACATCCACGTAGGTGTTTTGCTTGTTCTTGATGACATCCAGATAAATGAGAGCCTGCTGCTTGGTCCAAAACAACTCATTGCCTCTGAGGATAGCACGAGCATTCACATAAGGGTTGATCTTCCGGTGTTCGATGTACTCAGTGAGGGGAATCTCGTCCATGCCCTTAGCAGGTTCCTTTTGCTTGCTGGCAGTGGTCTTGACATTACGCTTGGGGGCACTCGAGCCCTCTAGTGCTTCATCTTGAGGATTGCGCAGTCGCTTGGAGCCAGTGTCACGACTGGGATTGGAACAGCGAGAGCCACCACCTAAGACACAAGAGAAAGCACACACAAAGAGCGAGAAGAGTCAATGCAAAGACCACGGCAAAGAAAGGGAAACGGGTAGAAAGCATACGGGATAAATGCCACGAGGAAGATGGGACAACAACGATAGTGCCGCCTAGTCGTGCGGTACTAAAATTTTAGTACCGCTCCTAGTCGCGGTAGTACCGTGTGAGGATATGGTAGTACCGTGGCTTGGAGCGGTAGTAAGACCTTAGTGCCACAGAACGTGCGGTAGTACTGCACCGAACGGGCGGTAGTACCGGACAAGCGGTAGTACCGCACCAGAAGCACGGTAGTACCGCACTGCGTCAGATCCGAACCTACTTTTGAATCGGAGAAGACCCACGAAACCACAGCGGAACTACGGTTGATCAAATCTACCACGGGACAATATATCAAGTATAATTTCTATGCAACACTACTCTCCTATAACCTTCTCTTGCAAAGATTTGGCCTAAAATCTCAAGAACACATGCATCTCCCCAAAAACCTAGAGACAAGAGAACCAACTAGAAAGATAGGGATTTGGGGAGAAACCTTGGTCCATGGCAAGAGGAAGTGGTGGGGAACGATCCCACCGGTCGGAATCCAAGGAGAGTAGCCGGAGACGGAGATCCAGCGAGGGACTCCGGCCCCGTTCTTGAGCGAGAGAGAGAGAGAGACGAAGTGGGGAAAACTGGCGAATGGGTATGGGGGAGTTAGAACCCCCTGTTCCCGTCCTTATCCCCCACGTGCCTCTGGCAGCGTGGTAGTACCGCGTATCATCGCGGTAGTACCGCTCTCCCAGGCAGTAGTACCGCGCAGGGCCGGTAGTACCGTACTCTCCACGCACGGTAGTACCGTGGCAGGCCGCGGTAGTACCGTGAGCTCAAGAAGAAGCAATTTCCAAACACAAGAAAAGAGAGTTCTTTGCAAGGAAACTTCAGACGAACAAGACACCACACAACAAGCTCAAACACGAAGAGGAGAAGGGGCAAAACGACAACAAGAGACGACCACGAGACACAACCTCTCCAAAGAGAGGGCGGTGGGTGGAGTCACCTATGTTTGAGTCAATTGGTATGGCATCGCGAAGAATTATCCTTGGGCCCATGACCAAAACTCGTCTTTGAAGCACAAGTATCATAAAAAATGGCTAATGTGAAAGATTTGATCAATTTATGCATAATGGGGGGAGGGAGAGTTCATTGAGAGAACAACACCCCCCTATGTCCATGCCTACATCTAAACAAGACAACAAGTTGAGTATGGTGGGGTGTGCAAGGGTTAAAGCAACATTGCTTGAATAAATGATATTTAGCTCATGCCTTAACTCGCGAAATCTTGCTTCATCCAACGGCTTCGTGAAAATATCTGCAAGGTTATCATGAGTGTTGACGTAGTTGAGCTCGATATCCCCTCACCTAATGTGATCCCGGATGAAGTGATACCGAATCTCAATATGCTTCGTCTTGAAGTGTTGCACCGGGTTGAGAGAAATCTTGATGGCACTTTCATTGTCACACCAAAGAGGCACTTTGTCACAAATGACACCGTAATCCTTTAAAGTTTACCTCATCCATAAGAGTTGTGCACAACAACTACCGGCCGCTACATACTCCGCTTCGGTGGACGAGAGAGACACACAACTTTGCTTTTTGGAAGACCAACTTACCAAGGAGCAACCAAGGAATTGGCACCCTCCGGAAGTGGACTTCCTATCCACTTTGTCTCCCGCCCAATCGGAGTCCGAATACCCTACAAGCTTGAAGTTTGCTCCTCTTGGGTACCATAAGCCAAAGTTTGGGGTATGAGCCAAATATTGAAAGATTCGCTTGACCGCCACATAGTGACTGTCATTAGGTGTGGCTTGAAACCGTGCACAAATTCCCACACTCAACATGATATCCGGTCTAGATGCACAAAGGTAAAGCAAGGATCCAATCATGGAGCGATATACCTTTTGATCCTCCGCTTTACCATTGGGATCTATGTCAAGTTGGCACTTGGTGGGCATTGGAGTGGAAGCCGGCTTGACATCACTTAGCTTGAATCTCTTGAGCATGTCTTGAGTGTATTTGGCTTGGTTGATGAAGGTTCCTTCTCTTCTCTACTTCACTTCGAACCCTAGAAAGAACTTCAACTCTCCCATGGAAGACATCTTGAACTTTGAGGTCATGAGAGCAGCGAATTCCTCATTGAAAGCTTTGTTAGGGGAACCAAAAATAATGTCATCAACATATAGTTGGCATACAAACAACTCCCCTTTGACCTTCTTAGTAAAAAGAGTGGGGTCGATTAGCCCAACTTCAAACCCACGATCTTGTAACAACTCGGTAAGGTGGTCGTACCACGCACGTGGGGCTTGCTTAAGCCCATAGAGTGCCTTATCGAGTTGATACACATGATCGGGAAAGTAGGGATCCTCGAACCCGGGGGGTTGCTTGACATAGACCAACTCATTAATAGGACCATTAAGAAAAGCACTCTTCACATCCATTTTTTGCAACTTAAAGTTGTGATGAGAAGCATAAGCAATCAACAAATGAATGGATTCAAGGCGAGCAACGGGAGCAAAGGTTTCACCGTAGTCGATACCCTCGACTTGGGAGTAGCCTTTTGCCACCAATCTTGCCTTGTTGCGAATGATGGTCCCATGGGCATCTTGCTTGTTCTTAAATATCCACTTGGTTCCAATGACATTGTGGTTCTCCGTTGGCCTTGGCACCAATCTCCACACCTTGTTGTACTCGAAGTTGTTGAGTTCTTCATGCATGGCATTAAGCCAATTCGGATCTTCGAGTGCTTCATATACCTTTTGGGGTTCAACACAAGATACAAACGCGTGATGTTCACAATAGTTTGCCAATTTTCTATGAGTGCTTACCCCCTTTTGAATGCTTCCAAGTACATTCTTCATGAGATGGCCCTTGGTCGAGAGCTTGGAAGCAATTTTGGCGGCACAAAGCTCCAATTCCTCCTCGGTGGTGAGTTGAGGAGCAGTCACTTGATCATCTTGAGCGACGTCTTGAGCTTGTTCTTGATCTTGAACTTGCTCGGAGGAGAGAACTTGGCCTTGGGCATCACTTGGTGTGTCAACACCGTCTTGATCATGATCTTGCCCTTGGACTTGTTCATGAGGATGAGGGCCTTCACTTTGTTCTTCGGAAGCGTGTGGGCCTTGGGTTGGTGATGGCACCACTTGAGTGGAGCATTGTCCTTCTCCTTCGGCCACAAGGGGTTTCTCAATGGGTAGGATAAAACCAACACTCATTCTTCTTATGGCTTGAGGAGGAATTTCATCACCTACATCACAAGTGCCACTTTGCTCCACTTGGGAGCCGTTATTCTCATCAAACTCCACGTTACACGTCTCCTCAATAAGTCTCGTGGATTTATTGAGGACACGGTAAGCATGAGAGTTTGTAGCATAACCAACAAATATGCCCTCATAAGCTCTAGCCTCAAATTTAGACAACCGAACACCTTCCTTGAGAATGAAACACTTACACCCGAACACCCGAAAGTACTTGAGGTTGGGCTTGTTACCAGTGAGTATCTCATATGGAGTCTTGTTCAAGCCCTTGCGGAGATAGAGCCGACTGGATGCATGACACGTGGTGTTGATGGCTTCGGCACAAAAGTTGTATGGAGACTTGAACTCCGCCATCATGGTCCTTGCCGCATCCATCAACATCCGGTTCTTCCTCTCCACAACACCGTTTTGTTGAGGGGTGTAAGGTGCGGAATATTGATGCTTGATCCCCTCATCACTAAGAAACTCATCCAAGGTGTAGTTCTTGAACTCGGTGCCGTTGTCACTTCTTATTGTCAAGATCTTTGCATTGTGTTGACGTTGTGCTTCATTTGCAAAGTCAATGACGGGTTGTTGGGTCTCGCTCTTCCTCTTGAAGAAATACACCCAAGTATATCTTGAGTAGTCATCCACAATCACCAAGCAATACTTCCTACCCTCAAGACTATCAAAGGATGGAGGCACAAAAAGATCCAAGTGAAGGAGCTCCAAAGGCCTCTTTGAGTAAATGATAGTCGTGGGAGAGTGAGCCTTCTCATGAAGCTTTCCTTCGATACAAGCACTGCAAGCACTATCTTTAGCAAAACTAACATTCGTTAGTCCATGGACATGGTCCCCCTTGACAAGACTTTGCAAAGATTTCATATTGACATGGGATAAACGGTGATGCCAAAGCCATCCCACATTAACTTTAGCCATTAGGCATGTCGCAGTCTTAGTGGGTCGCTCCGAAAAGTTAATCACATATAGACCGTTCTCGACATGCCCAACAAAGACTACTTTAAGAGTATTGCTCCACAGGAGGGCCACGGTATCAATATCAAAGAAAGTGGCAAAGCCCATGATTGCAAGTTGACGAACGGAAAGTAAATTGTATGCAAGGGACTCAACAAGCATGACCTTCTTGATCGTGAGATCATGAGAGATGACAACCTTGACAAGTCCCAATACCTTAGAAGATGAGGCATCGCCCCACTCGACATTGGTGGGCATAGATGGAATCTTGTGCACATCCACCACCAAGTCCTTGCTTCCGTTCATATGATTTGTAGCTCCACTATCGAGCAACCATGATCCCCCACCGGAAGCAAACACCTACAAGAGATCAATGCTTGATTTTAGGTACCCATTTTGTAATGGGTCCTTTGATGTTAGTAACAAGGGTCTTGGGAACCCAAGTAGACCATTCAATGTACTCATGAGGAGAACCAACAAATTTGGCATAGACATGCCCATCACTAGCACGACATAACACATAAGAAGGATTAAAGTCGCTGGCTTTGTTGGGAGGGGTGGCATTGCCCTTTTTGACACCGCCACCCTTCGCATTGTTCTTCTTCTCCTTGGAAGCACTCTCTCCCTGCTTCACAAACATTTGCTTGAGAGGAGGAGATCGTTTGGTCTTGTTATCCTTCTTCTTGTTCTTGGGGTTGGGTGCGAACCCAATCCCCTCCTTGGCCACAAATCCCTTTTGATTTCTCAAAAGGTCGTTTAGGTTCTTCTCACCTTGTATGCATGACACAAGGCCTTTCTCAAGTTGCTCCTTCAACTTAACATTCTCCTCAATAAGATGCACATGCTCACAACAAGGGTTAGTAGCATTTGCATTATCCATTAACACCATACGAGGAAAAGTGGCTTTCTCCTTGGTTAGCTTCACTTGGAGTTGATCTTGAGACTCCTTGAGGGTAGCATGAACACCCTTCAAGACTTTGTGAGCCTTGTCGAGAATGTCAAACTCCTCTTTGAGTCTAGCAAGATCAACCCCAAGATTTGCCTTCTCAGAGTTTAGCACATGAGAAACAACAAGCGCATGATCAAGATCTTTCTTTAATTTAGCATGATCATCGTTGTGAGACTCCTCAAGAGCCAAATGAAGACCACGCTCTTCCTCAAGAGCATTGGAAAGATCTGAAATCTCATCGGCATAGTCACGACTATGCCCCTCCATCTTAGAGATGGTATCTTCGTGAGCCTCGATCATGTCATTAGCTTCAACAAGTTGTTCCAAGAGAGCACCAAAGTGCTTCTTGGATTTACCCTTGAGTTTACCCATAAAGGCCTCAAACTCATTCACCTCCACATTAGTTCCCTCATGTTCATCAATGCTATCCGTCGAAGAAGGATGATTAATGATGGTAGTATTGATGTTGGGGGTTACCTTGTTGGTGGCTTTAGCCATGAGGCACTTGGCGGTGATGCCCTCATTGGGTGAGTCGAAGAGAGACACCCGTGGAGTCGTCGCAATGGCAATGGAGGCCATGGCAACCGACTCACCATCTTCATCATCGTCATCATCCTCATTGTACTCTTCTTGTACCACCAATGCCTTGGGAGGAGTCTTCTTGGTGAAATTGCTCTTGTTGGGGAACGACTTGGCCTTGTCCTTTCGGATGATCTTTCCACCATTGTCTTCCCTCTTCTCATAAGGGCACTCTGCAACAAAGTGGCTTACATTGCCATAATTGAAACAAGTCCTCGCTCATTGCTTGCCCTTTGTGCCGCTTGAATTGTTCTTGTTGAAGTTGGGCCTTGAGTTCTTCTTGCTCCAAATTGCCTTGAAGCAAGGGCCATGTGTTCATGATAGGCATACTTCATATCTTCGAGGTTGCTCTCCTCTTCTTCCTCTTCTTCCTCTTCGTCCTCTTCCTCCATACTAACCTTGGCCTTTAGAGCAAGGTTGGGTTTCTTTACTCGGTGAGAGCGAAGTACCGCATTATCGGCGGTCTTGTCCAAGATGCTCATAGCAACGAACTCATCCAACACATCACTTGAGGACAAGGTGTGGAAGTCCGGCCTTTGACGAATGATGGAGGACATGGCTTTGTGGTAGGGCATCATTGCCTTAAGGAATTTGCGCTTGATCCAATTGTCATCCGTGTCCTTGCTTCCATGATCTCGGAGCGAGACCGCGAGTTTGGTTACCCTCCGATAGAGATCACGAGGTTCTTCATCTTCTTTCATTGCAAACTCATCGGCTTTATATTGCACCACTTCATAGTTGGAGCGTTGAATGCTTGTGCTTCCCCGGTAGAGGGAAACCACTTGGCGCCAAGCATCTTTGGCCAAGGAGTAAGGCTGGAGATGAGGAAGGTCCTCATGTGGGATAGCTCTTGAATGATGAAGAGAGCATTCTCATTGAATTGATTATCCACGGCTTCTCTAGGATTGAAGTTGCTTCGGTCATGCGGATAGAAACCTTCTTCAATGATTCTCCAAAGGTTAGTGTTCACATGATTTAAATGATGCTTAAAACGATAGACCCAAGAGTCAAATTCAACATTCTTCTCAATCTTAGGGGCCGGCCCGGCATGATTCAAATGAGTGGAAGGGAGAGGTCCACCATAGACAAGTGGAGGTTCCACATGGGCAAAGATGTTGGTGCCACTCTTACCACTAGTAGGAAGGGCTTTCTCGCTAGTAGCTTCCCCCTTGTCGGAGGTAGCATCCGTCACCTTGTTGGCGGGATCACCACTTTCAACGGTGCGGTGGAAAGTTTAAGCTCTTCTAAGAAATCTTTAAACATGCTTTTGACCTCGGTCGTCATAGAGGTTTTCAATGTGTCCAAGGCCACACTGAACTCCTCACGAGAGACCGCGGTTCCCCCATCTCCCGTAGAAGATACCGGATTTGCACCGGAGTGCTCCTCCTCACCTTCTACGACGTCAACCATACTCTTCGGACGGTAAAGTCCTTAATAAAGAGATGAGGCTCTGATACCAATTGAAAGGATCGATATAGTTGACTAGAGGGGGGTGAATAGGCAACTAACAATTTTTAGCTTTTCTTTAACAATTTAAACTTTGCATCAAAGTAGGTTGTCTAAATATGCAACTAAGTGTGCAACCTATATGATGCAACAAAGATAAGTACACAAGCAAGCAAGAGATATATCACAAATAAGCTTGCACAAGTAAAGGCATGAGATAACCAAGAGTGGAGCCGGTGGAGACGAGGATGTGTTACCAAAGTTCCTTCCCTTTGAGGGGAAGTACTTCTCCATTGGAGCGATGTGGAGGCACAATGCTCCCCAAGAAGCCACTAGGGCCACCGTATTCTCCTCACGCCCTCACACAATGCAAGATGCCGTGATTCCACTATTGGTGCCCTTGGAGGCGGCGACCAAACCTTTACAAACAAGGTTGGGGCAAACTCCACAACTCCATTGGAGGCTCCCAACGACACCACGAAGCTTCATCACAATGGACTATGGCTCCGCGGTGACCTCAACCGTCCAGGGTGCTCAAACACCCAAGAGTAACAAGATCCGCAAGGGATTAGTGGGGGGAATCAAATTTCTCTTGGTGAAAGTGTAGATCGGGGCCTTCTCAACCACTCCCGAGAAAATCAACAAGTTTGATTGGCTAGGGAGTGAGATCGGGCGAAAATGGAGCTTGGAGCAACAATGGAGCTTAGGGTTAGAAGAGGTAGCCAACTAGAGGAAGAAGACACCCCTTTTATAGTTGAGGACAAAAATCCAACCGTTATCCACCTACCAGCCCGCAACCAGCGGTACTACCACCCTAGACCAGCGGTACTACCACAAGGCCATGCGGTACTTCCGCTCCTGACAAGCGGTACTACCGCAAGGCCATGCGGTACTACCGTGAGGAACCGCGATACTACCGCAGCAGCAGTAGTAGCTAGGGCAGACCTGTAGCACAAGGGCTGGCGACGGTACTGCCGCAGGCGCGGTACTACCACTCCCCCTTGTGGTACTACCGCAAGGCAGAAAACCCCTAGCCTGGGAAGAGCGCAGATGAATAAAAATACATCTGTGCCTACTTCTGCTGGAAAACGGACGAAGCAAAAATCCGACGCAGTACTACCGCAGAGGAGAGGTACTACCGCCTGGCAGCTGAGCCAGGCCGCGCACGGTACTACCGCGCAAGGGATGCGGTACTACCACAGAGGCGCGGATGTAAAAAATTACATCCGCCCCTACTACCGCAAAGGAGCGGTACTTGGCCTGGGGGTCATGGTACTATGGCTCCAGAGGAGCGGTACTACCGTGGGCACCTGTGGTACTAGCGCGCGGTAGTACGGTACTACCGCAGGTGCCTGCGGTACTACCGCTCCAGGGAGCAGTACTACCGCAAGCCCAACAACAGCAACCAGGACAAGGCAATGAGGATAAACGGAGGATGCTCCAAAGTGCAGGGGAAAGGAGGGGATAAGGAACAAAACGTGTACGTGATGATTCCACCCGAACCTTTTCGATGCGGACCCCCTCTTAATAGTACGGCTTTCCTACGACTCAAATCCACCAAAAAGAAACGTAGAAAAACATCGTCTTCAATAGTCTTCGAGGGACACCAAACCGTCTTGTGCCTAGCGATGAAACGTTTGGGAAACTCAAGACACACGATTAGTCCGCAAAAGCATTGTCATCAATCTCCAAAACACCTTAGGGATAAATATGCCCTTACAACTGGTATAGCATTCGGGCCCAAATGACGTTCCAGTTGGCTGACATGAAAGACATTATGGATTTGAACGTTTGCTGTCAGGAGCAGTTTGTAAGCTGAATGGCCAATCTTCTGCAATATTTTGAAAGGTCCATAGAACTTGGTTGCAAGCTTGAGACATGTGCGTATATGAAAGGCAACAAGACAGTAGGGCTGCATTTTCAAATAAACCATCTCTCCATCATTGCATTTCCTGTCTGTATGATTCATATCTGCATATTTCTTCATCCGTTGTTGAGCTACCAATAAGTTGTGTTTGAGTTGTTGCTGCATTTGTTCTCTTTGTTGCAAGAAGGTAGTTGCATCCACATCACTTGGACCAGGGATTGAAACTTCTCCAAAGAGGGGAGGAGGAAATCCATACAGGCATTGGAATGGGGTGTATTTGGTAGCAGTGTGGTATGAAGTGTTGAACCACCGCTCAACCATAGATAACCAAGAATACCATTTCTTTGGTTCATTAAAAGCCATGCTCCTCAGGTATGCTTCCAGACACTGGTTCACTCTTTCTGTTTGGCCATCAGACTGGGGATGATGAGTTGTACTCATGTTAAGTTTCACTCCCAAGGATTTAAACAACGTCTGCCAAAAGTTGCTGGTGAATATTGTATCTCTGTAAGTTACTATTGACACTAGCAACCCATGCAAGTTGAAGATGTTGTCAATGAATACTTGAATGATAGTATGGCAGTAAAAGGGTGTGACAGAGCAATAAAGTGGCAGTATTTGGTGAATCTATCCACAACTACCAAGATTACATTCTTGCCCTAAGATTTAGGAAGACCTTCCACAAAATCCATGGAAATATGTCTCCATGCCATGTCTGGCATAGGGAGGGGATCAAGTAAACCTGGATAGTGGCAGTGTTCACCTTTGACTCTCTGAAAAATAGGGCATTCTTGGATGAATTTTTCAATATCCTTTTTCATGTTTGTCCAATAAAAGAGCCTCTTGATCATGTGATATGTAGCTCCCACTCCTGAGTGGCCCCCAATGGGAGAAGAATGGAATGTTGATATTAATTGTTGTTGAAACTCTGCATCTGTTCCAATATAAATTCTATCTTTATATCTGAGTATACCAGCTGTGTAACTATACAGAGGAAGTGTAGTACTTCCTACAGTTAACTGTGCTATGAGATTTTTGCACTTGTTATCTGTGTTGTAAGAGCTTTCAATTTTCTCAGTCCAACTTGGTACTACCATGGAGATCTCCACGACTTGTGGTTTTCTAGAGAGTGCATCTGCACCTTTGTTTTCCTTCCCTTTTTGTATTCTATGGTATAAGTAAATTCTAAGAGCTTGAGCATCAACTTGTGTTGGATGCCTTCAGATATCCTTTGCTCAGTTATATACTTCGGGCTTTAGTGATCAGTTTTTATGATCGGAGAAGAGCCCAAGAAGTAATGTCTCCATTTCTTGAGTGATTCCAGAATGGCCACATCTTCTTTTTCATATGTTGGCAGAGCAGCTGCTTTAGGGCCCAAGGACTTGTTGTAATAAGCTATAGGTCTGTGCTTTTGCATGAGGACAGCTCCCATGCTAGTACCAGAAGCATCACACTCCAGCTCAAATGGAACAGTAAAGTCTGGCAGTGCTAGGATTGGTGCATGAGTTAAACTGAATTTCAATTTGTCAAATGCAGCTGTTTGACTGTCAGACTAGAGGAAGGAGTCCCTTTTGAGGAGATCATGTAAAGGCCTGTATATGACACCATAATACTTGACAAATCTTCTGTAATAGCCAGCCAAACCTAGGAAACTTCTTAGTTCAGTAGTGTTTGTTGGTATACTCCATTGTTGCACTGCCTCAATCTTTCCAGGTTCTGTTGCAACTCCTTGTGCAGACAAAATGTGCCCTAGATATTCCACAGTAGTTGTGCCAAAAATGCATTTGGATCTGTTCAAGAGAAGGTTGTTTGCCTTTAATATTTCCAAGACCAAAGTGATATGTTGTTGATGCTCTTCTGGAGTTCTGCTGAATATCAAGATATCATCAAAAAATACAAGGACAAATTTTCTCAAGTATGGGGCAAAGAGTTTATTCATGAGGGCCTGAAATGTAGCCGGTGCATTAGTTAGCCCAAAGGGCACAACCAGAAACTCATAATGACCTGAATAAGTTCTGAATGTTGTCTTATGGACATCCTCTAGTTTCATTCTAATTTGATGATAACCTGATTTCAAGTCCAATACTGAAAACTGCTGCTCCATGTAGTTCATCCAGTAGGTCCTCAATGACAGGTATAGGGAATTTATTTTTGATTGTTTGTGCATTTAGTTTCCTGTAATCAATGCACAACCTCCAGGTTCCCCCTTTTCCTGACTAGTATGGCAAGAGATGCATAAGGGGTCATGTTGTGTTGGATTATGTGTCTGGACATTAAGAGCTTGATCTGCTGTTCCATCTCATTTTTTGCAGGTGAGGAACTCTATAAGGTCTGACATTGGGAGGTGTTGAATTTTCCTTGAGTGGGATTGAGTGATCACATTCTCTAGGAGGAGGGAGGGTAGTAGGTTCTTCAAATAGTGCATCAAAGTGCTCCAGCACTTGTTGTATCTCTTTGGTTGGTTGAGAAGAAATTCCTAAATTGCTAGGAATAGTTGTCATGAAGTTTAAGCTCATGGCAAATCCTACTGCTCCCTCAGCACATAACTTGTCCAGTTTCTCTACTGAAATTAATTTAGGAGTATCTGACAGTGTGCAATCTGTGAATGTAACTGGTCTCACTTTATCCTTTGTTATGGTGACTATTCTTGAATCAAAATCCAAGGAGATTGGATTATGCTTTTTGAGCATGTCACAACCGATTACCACATCATATCCCTGTAGGTCCAAACCTAGCAGATCATTGATGAAAGTTTCACTACCAATCTTAAAGATTGTGCCAGGGGCATGTGCTCTAGTAGTTAAAGATCCACCATGTAACGCCCTCGATGCGGCTATATCTCCCACGTGTCGAAGCACGATTTCGAGGCATAACCGCATTGAAAGCAATGTCGCAAGTGAGGTAATCTTCACACAACCCATGTAATACATAAGGGAAAAGAATACATAGTTGGCTTACAATCGCCACTTCACACAATACATGAATAAAGCATTACATCATCCAAATACAATCAAGGTCCAACTACGGAACCAAAATAAAAGAAGAACCCCAAATGCGACAAGGTCCCCGATCGACCCCAACTGGGCTCCACTGCTGATCAGCTAGAACAAAACAACACAAAGGACAAGATCTTCATCGAGCTCCTCCTTGAGCTTGGTTGCGTCATCTGCACGGTTCAACGGCACTTGCAAGCTCGTTTTGGAAGTATCTGTGAGTCACGGGGACTCGGCAATCTCACACCCTCGCGATCAAGACTATTTAAGCTTATGGGTAAGGTAAAAGGTATGAGGTGGAGCTGCAGCAAGCGACTAGTATATATGGTGGCTAACATACGCAAATGAGAGCGAGAAGAGAAGGCAAAGCACGATCGAGAAAACTATGATCAAGAAGTGATCCTAGAACAACCTACGTCAAGCATAACTCCAACACCGTGTTCACTTCCCGGACTCCGCCGGAAAGAGACCATCACGGCTACACACGCGGTTGATGTATTTTAATTAAGATCTACTTCAGGTTTTCTACAACCGGACGTTAACAAATTCCCATCTGCCCATAACCGCGGGCACGGCTTCCGAAAGTTCAGTCCCTGCAGGGGAGTCCCAACTTAGCCCATCACAAGCTCTCACGGTCAAAGAAGGATAAACCTTCTCCCGAGACATTCCGATCAGACTCGGCATCCCGGTTCTACAAGACAACTTCGACAAGGTAAAACAAATCCAGCAATACCGCGCAAATGTGCCGACAAATCCCGATAGGAGCTGCACATATCTCGTTCTCAGGGCACACTCAGATGAGACATCCTACGAGTAAAACCAAACCTCAAGTTGCCCCGAGGTGGCCCCGCAGTCTGCTCGGTCGGACCAACACTCAGAGGAGCACCGGCCCAGGGGGGTTTAAATAAAGATGACCCTTGAGTCCGCGGAACCCAAGGGAAAAATAGGCTAGGTGGCGAATGGTAAAACCAAAGTTGGGCATTGCTGGAAGAGTTTTATTCAAGGCGAACTGTCAAGGGGTTCCCATTATCACCCAACCGCGTAAGGAACGCAAAATCCGGGAACATAACACCGATATGACGGAAACTAGGGCGGCAAGAGTGGAACAAAACACTAGGCAAAAGGTTGAGCCTTCCACCCTTTACCAAGTATATAGATGCATTAATTAAATAAGAGATATTGTGATATCCCAACAAGTAAACATGTTCCAACAAGGAACAACATCTCCATGTTGCAACAAGGAACAAACTTCAATCTTCACCTGCAACTAACAACGCTATAATAGGGGCTGAGCAAAGCGGTAACATAGCCAAACAACAGTTTGCTAGGACAAGGTGGGTTAGGGGTTTGACATGGCAATTTGAGAGGCATGATAAGCAAGTGGTAGGCATCGTAGCATAGGCATAGCAAAAGAGCGAGCAACTAGCAAGCAAAGATAGAAGTGATTTCGAGGGTATGGTCATCTTGCCTGAAATCCCGCAAGGAATAAGAACGAGTCCATGAAGAAGACAAACGGGCATAGTCGAACGGGTCCTCACAAACGCGACGATATCGGTACCAACCCAAAGAAGCATACCGGAAAGAAGCAAACAACATAGTAAACAACCACCACATAAACATGGCAAGATGCACAACCAAGTATGATGCATGTCCGGTTTAAAGAGGGCATGGCATGGCAAAGTGCACAAGCAATCCTACAAATTAAGTGGAGCTCAATATGCAACGAGTTGCATTATGACGAAACACCACATGTCTTATTTAGTTCTCTCTTGGTTATGTACCCAACAATATTATATGTTGATTAACATGGCAAGAGATGAAGCATAAATAAATTACCTATTTAGGCAAGTTTAATGAGGCCGGAACAACAAAACAACAAGTCTAGAAAAATCCTCATGTGCAAAATATGGATTTGGTACTGTTCTGCCCTAAACACAATTTTAGAGTTATTAAACATGCAAAGTAAAACCACCATGTTAAACTAGGCATTTTTCTACCCCATTTACATATAAAGTTTGTTAAAATCCGAGTTTCGGTTATTTAGTTATGAATTAAATCATTTTAACATGGCAATTGAGCAAATTTAAACAAACAACATTTTAAACATGTTAAACATGGATGAAAGTAGCATATTATGAAACTAGACACAATTTTAAGTATTTTACATATATAGATCTTTTTAATCCGATGCACAGTTTGTGAGTTATTAAATGCATGAAGATGAAGGTCTTTTCTGCAAATCTGCAGTCTCAGGAAAAAAATTAAAAATGCAGCAGCAGGAAAAAAACTATACTGGGCTGAATCTGAGATCTGGCCCAGGGCGCTGGGGCGCTCACCATGGGCTTGGCCCGTTCAAGAGAATATAGAGGAGGCCTGGCGCTGGGCCTCCTGGGCTGGCTGGATCGAAACGAGGAGGTGGAAGGGGCGCGGTCAACGCGAAGCAGGACTTGTCGATGGGTCTTCCTCCTCGCGCAAAGTCGAAGCAGAGGATGCAGCGGCGCGGCTGCAGCTTGGCGTATGACTGGGAGCAGGGAAGATAGGGGCAGCGCGATGCAGAGGACGCAGGGGAGGCAGTGGCTGGTCAAGGGGCTTGGGGAAGAGCAACAATGGTGGTGCAGGGCGCGGTCAAGGCAAGCAATGCTCGCGTCCTGAACTTGACGAAGCGGGCGGCGACAGGTTCGTTTGTCTGATCGAAGCAGAGACGAGGCGGCAGGCATGGCGGATGGAGCTCCTACTCCGGCGACGCGGCAGTGCAAGGGACGGAGGGAGGCGCTGACCTGGGCGCTAGACTAGGTGAAGGCACGGCCAACGCGAGGCATGGGCGAGCGGGCGCCTCATCCTCTGCTTGTTAGGAAGCAGAGCAGCGGCGGCATCTTGGCGCGGCTCCACGTCGGTGCCGGGGACGGGGAAAAACGGGTGGAGGAAGGGGCGGATCCGCGGCGGCTGGAGACGGGTTGCCGGCGACGGGGTCGCGCGGGCGCGCGCTGTGCAGGGGAGGTCTGGGACGGCGGGATCCGGCCAGGAACGGGCGACCTGACGGAGGTCGGCCGGATCCGAAGCAAACTGTGGCGGCTTGAGGCGCTGACGCGGCAAGTCCTTGGCGTCGGGGCTCCTGTCCAAAGGGCAAGAGAGAGAGCTTAGGGAAAGGAGAAAGAGGGTAGGAGAAGAAAGGACAGCAGGGGAGGGCGAGGGAGTCCGGCTCGATCAAGATGGGGAAGGGCGGCCGGCGATGCTGCCCCTGTGGGCGCGCTGTCGCGAGGAGCGGCGGGCGCTGGACGCGTCCGGGAGCGCAGAAGCGAGGGGATCGAGGAACGGAGCGCGGTGGTTGGTCGGGCACTGAAATAAAGAAGAGGCAGTGGGGTGGCGGCGGCTAGGAGGATCCCTAGGAAAAAGGGTTAGGTTCAAAATGGACTAGGGGTAGACTAAAAATATACATCACGTATTAGGTTAGGGGCTAACTCGACCCTACGATCGCAATCGGACGACCGTGGATAAAATAGCTAGGGAGCCCAAATAAGAAAACAGAGAGGTTTTGTAGATGTTTGGGGATGATCTGAGTCCAACGGTGGCAACTGTCCAGGTCGGGTTTAGGGCAGCTTTCGGACGCGCACGTGAGGGGGTCGATGCACTGTGCAAGGAGGGGTCTCGGGCCTGGCGGTTGATAGCGGACTATGCAGAAAGCTTTGGGCTGAGAGAAGAGAAGAGAGAGACCCGGCAACTGTTTCCGGAGATCGAAAACGTCCGACGATAGACCGGCTATACTGCCGCTATAGTTATCTGGTTGGGCTATCAAACGAACTCCGGATGTGATGAAACTTGACAGGCGGTCTATCTACACTATAGTAAGACCACATGCCAACTTTCATCCCATTCCGAGAACATTTTCTGGCCACTTATAAAATAATATTGCGGACGTGCCGCGGACGCGTGCAAGTGTGGTTGGGCTCAGAACGGACAACGGAGAGAACTGGGGGAATCCAGACGGATGCAAGTTTTGAAAACATGATGATGCAATGCACATGATGACATGACAAGATGCAACACGCAAGCGAATGACATGGTAACGACGGTGAATAACTGGAAGACACCTGGCGCAACGGTCTCGGGGTGTCACACACCACTAGCTACTTTTACTGTTTGAGTTGGGTTGTTGATCAGTGGACAAGAAGATTTGAGTGCAAACTTCAGGTCAATAAATGTGTTGGTGCTCCCAGTATCAACCAGAGCTACTCCTTTTCTCCCCCCTGCTGTAATGTGCACTGCTAAAGTTGACTCAGATGTGTTGCCTGAAACTGCTTGTGCAGATATGTGCATTCACCCAGAAGGATCTTTAGAAAGTTGACCTTCAGCAGCCAAAACTGCTAGTTGGGCTTCTTCTTCAGGTGATATTTCCTCAGTACTACTGTCTCCAGTAATGACATGAAGTGTTGGTGCTTGTTTGCATTTGTGTCCAGGGACCCATGGTCCATTGCATCTCCAACAAATACCAGGTTTTTTGATAGCTGGTGCTGCTGGAGGGAGTTGCAAATTAAGGGCAGGAGGCACACTAGTTTTCTAATGCCTAGCATGAAATTGCAACTGTTTGTCTTGGTGGTTAATATATGATTGATATTTTGCTTGTAACCCACTTTCATAATCCCTTGCTAACCAGTATGCTTGGTTAAGAGTGGTGGGTCTCTGTGGTCTTAAGTTGCACCTAATGCTTGGTTTTAAGCCACTGACAAAACTCACTATGTAGTAGTTCTCTTGCAGATATGGATGTTCATCTCTGAGTATTGCCATAATCTCCTCAAACTTATTAGTATAAGCAGCCACAGAGAGTGTATTCTGTTTCAGGTTGTGGAATTTCTCTAAAATTTCATAGATGCTAGAATCAGCAAATCTGTCGCATAATGCTCTACAAAAATCTGGCCAGGGCAATTTGTGGTTATCCATTTGAGCACTTCGAACCCAGTTGTCAGCTCTCCCAATAATGTAAGTTAGGGCCAGATCCACCTTGCATTCATCAAGAGTTTGAGCAAGCTAGAAATACTTGTTAACCTATCGAATCCAGCCGAGAGGATTGTCTCCATTGAAGGTAGGAAAATCCAGCTTAGGGCCCTTGGAAATGCTTTTCATAAACTGTGTTGCTCTGTCAGTTTGGTACTGCATGGAATTGTTGATTGGAAGTTGTGTTGGTTGGTTTACTAGTCGGTCAGGAGGGATGTTCTGCAGTTGTTTTTGTTGCATAGGTGGTGTAACAATTGTTTTCCCTTGAAGATTAGTTGCTTGTGCCCCCTGATCTTGTTGAAGCTGTTTGGAAGGATCTGGTTGCAGCACCACTGGAACAGATCCTGGAGAACCAGGGGAGGTAGGGTTGGGATTTCCTGATCTCATATCTCGCAAGATGGAAAAAAAATCTTGCTGCACCTTCAGTTGTTCTCGACCAGGAGTTCGACCTTGCCCAATTGCTTTTCCAGGGACTCAATTGTCTACAAACGCGTGTTGACTTGGTCGATTTGGTCTTGCATCTTGCCCTGTTTCAGCCCAAGCGCCGAGAGCTCGGTCTGTAGAGCCTCGAGCTCGTCGGAGATCTCATCCATATGCTTCGTCCGAGTAGGCATGGCGGTCATCGCGCCTCCGGAATTTTACAGTAGCACTGGTCTGAAACCGTTGTCGGTGACCTCTCACTACCACCACAAAAACTTCATGCCGTGCTCGCCTCCGATGATGCGCGAACCAGGGATACGCTAAGGGATTTTACCACGGTGAAATTGTTCCGACCACAACCGAGTTTCTCCCCAATTTGCAGTCGAACGATGCCTACTCCAGACCGCCTCCGATCTGGTGGTCTGCACCACCGCCGGGACCTGACACTGAATTGGGGAATTTTATGAGAGATCCCAACCCCAAATTATGGTCAGATCCGATTCACCTCCGAGGATTCACTGGCTCATGATACCAAATGACAGGAGCAGAATTACAAGGACAATTCACAGTACTTGAACTAGCCCCGATTTGATAATTTTAGCGGAAGAATCACAGTTACAGGGTACAGATCGAGGATCAAATCCAGGATTTCTACAAGTAGTCTAGGGTTCTAGAGCTACGCTAGATATTACAGCTTGTAGAAAGGGGGAAAAGATAACTCCAGAAGCGTGGAGGAGGAGCTTAATAGCTGGCGGAGTTGGTGGTGTCGCCGTCGTCGGCCGTTCTGTTACTGTAGCCTTCCAGAGTGTGGCGGCAACGGCGTGACTGTGAACAGGAGGACAGTGTAGCCGTTGATTGCCCGCTCGCTTCATCACGGCTATCCATTTCCCAAGTGAATACCGATTCAGTCTCGCTGTTGATTTCTTCAGAGTCACTGACTATTTCTTTAGTTAAGCAGTGCAGAGCAGCAGGGTCCTGACACTGCTCGAGTTCAGGGCTCTCCAGTGGATGCCGCCGTTCGACCATTGTGATTCTTTCCCGTACTCCGCTTTACGATGCTTTCTCTGATGTTAGTTGATCATGTGATTTTTTCGACAAAGGGTGTATTTTATTGGCTCAAAATGGAGCATCACGAGGATACAAAGCACAATAAGCACACACCCTAGGATGCACACAGTCAATATTAACAAACGCACACAAAAACACACCATAAAAATAGCAGTCATACAAGACCAAAGCTATGTGTAGGCGAGAGAGAGAAAATGATCAGATCCGCGATCGGCAAACTACAGCAATGACCTTATTCGCACCAACCATCTCATGACACCACATGGACGACAAGGTTGTTCAACAGCAAGGCCTTCATGAAGGAGCGATGCTCAAGCGCCACCGTCACCGGATTCATCCAGAATCTAGGTTTTCACCTTGAAAACCCAGTCCAAGCATATCCGAGCAATGTCTTCAACAAGGTAACAATGTAAAAACATCGTCATTGCTAGGTAAAACCAACTCGGGTATGACCTAGGCATTCATCCTGGGGCTCAAGACCAAGTACTGGAGTACTAGCACCATCGACGCCACTTATGTGTTGTCGCCACCACTTATCTGCAATCCCAGCAGCTACATGCGATTGTCGTCGCTGCTGCACAACCATTCCTCTGCGTCAAATCATCATCTATAGTTTGCATCTCACTGCTGAAGTCAACCATCGGATCTACAGCGAGAAATCCCGACGAAGACATTTCGGTTACCACCATAATTCGCCGCGGCGGCGGCAGACATGAACAACGGAGCACCTCTCCAGAGAGAACTCTACCCAGGCCCATCAGCCCAAGGACGGACATGGCCGAACTAGAGCCCGAAAGGCAGATCACCATCGCTAGATCAGGAGGGCATAACCGTCAGATCAACACGGCACTTTCCGAGCATACCCGATGTCGTGCTGCCGGGATCCGAAGCCGTTGCCGCCCGCGATCCACATCGCTTAGCCGTGCCGATGTGCCGTTGAGTACAACCATACGACAAACCAGAATCCATCACCAAGGAGACTCCGCGGAGCATGCCTGATGCCGTGCCGTCGGGATCCGAAGCTGCTGCCCGGCTGGGGAGGACTTGCCGCCGACGCATGTTGTTGCACTGTCGTGCAGCCATGCACGCTCGGGGGCTGCTCTGCCTAGCAGCTGCTCGGAAACAAGCACTGCACCCATGTGTGCGGGCCTCGAAGAGAAGCCCTTGCCGCCGCCAGTGCCACGTGGGCTTTGCCCGGCGGCCCCCTATGACGGCGGCGAGGGAAGAGCAGGCCGAAGGTAGTCTCCCCAGCGGCTGACTGGGTGTCCCAGTGCAGCCCCTTGGAGCCGCACGGGAGTGGGGGGTTGGTGAGATCCGAGGATTACGCATCTGTTTTCACCATCCTGGACTCAGGCAGTTGATCATGTGATGCTGTAGAGAATTAGAGATTAGTGTATATACTCTATGTTGTTGCGGTTCACTGCCCCGATTGGAGTTGCTGCTTGTTAATTTGTTATTGAAGTATTGGCGGCTTGATGCTTGTTGGCTGTTGTACCTAGTCATATTTTTGTGTGCTTGTATGTTGGATGGAGCCATGGTTGCATATGCACATAGGTTTGTTCATCATGTAGTGACTTTCTGATACGGATGGTTGGTAGTACTTGGTAGCTTGTTGTAAATGTGTTCCTGCGCATCACAAAAACTGATTGCATTGCTTCAGTCCAACTCCACCGCGCGACCCCAAATGGACATCCGGTTTGGCCGGATTTTGTCCCTTTGGATAGGACGATGGGGTCGTGTTCGGGCCTATTCTAGGATGCGGTGGTTGTGTGCCCAACGCGCGGCCACATCCGTTTGCCCCATTCTATCTGCCAGGGCCAAAAATGCTCATATTTTCATATCAAAACTGGTTTGCATGTCCAAATATTAATTGTCTGGAAATAAAAATAGTTTTACAACCCAATCGAAATTGTCTCTAATAAAATAGTTTTACAACCAAATCGAAATTGTCTTGAATGAACATGAAATGAACCAATACATCTATTGGTTACCAATGTGATCCCACACGTGCTCAACCAAGTCATTTTGAAGATCCAAATGAGTGTGCCAATCACGTAGCTCGCGATGGAATTAGACAAACTGTTCAAATATGGCCGGTTCTTGGTGCAGGGGCTCAACATTTTCACCTTGATAATCAAATCCTTGGTCGAAGATACTCTCAACACGCTCGTCCTCGACGATCATGTTGTGCACTGATCACACAAGCAGTCACCACCTCCCAAAGTTTTGTTTCATCCCATGACAGTGCAGGGTTTCGAACGATACCCCACCGGGATTGAAGCACATCAAAAGCACGTTCCACATCCTTTCTAGCACTCTCTTGTGTTTGGGAAAATCTCTTTCTCTTCTCACCTTGGGGTTTCGAGATTGTCTTCACAAAAGTTGACCACTAAGGATATATACCATCAGCTAGATAGCATCCCTTGTTGTACTGGTGGTTGTTGATCTCAAAGTTGACAGGTGGGGAGTGACCTTCTGCAAGCCTTGCGAAGACTGGAGAACACTGCAGCACATTGATATCATTGTGAGAACCTGCCATGCCGAAGAAAGAATGCCATATCCAAAGATCCTGCGGAGCCACCGCTTCTAATATGACAGTGCACGCTTTGACATGCCCCTTGTACTGGCCCTGCCAAGCAAATGGACAGTTCTTCCACTCCCAGTGCATACAATCTATGCTGCCAAGCATGCCTGGAAAGCCTCTAGCTACGTTGGTTGCCAGCAATCTCTCTGTATCAGCGACAGTTGGCTGCCTCAAGTACTCCGGGCTAAACACCTCGATCACAGCCTGGCAGAACTTGTACATTGACATCAGACATGTTGTCTCACTCATATGCACATACTCATCCACCAGATCGCCTGAAATTCCATATGCAAGCATGCGGATGGCCGCGGTGCATTTCTGGTAAGAGGAGAATCCAAGCTTGCCAAGGGCATCCATCTTGCACTCGAAGTATGGGTCATGAGCAACCACTCCCTCTCGGATACGATTGAACACATGCCTTGCCATTCAAAAATGGCGATGGGATTTATCTGGCTTGAAGAGTGGGGTGTTCGCAAAGTAATCAGCATAGAGCAGGGCGTGGCCTCTCTCCCTGTTGCGGTTCAGGTTGGGAGCACGACCACCGAGTGACCCCCTGTACTGAGGAAGCTGCCGTTGAATGTGGTCGTGAATGACCAGTGTAGCCACCACAAGATCTTCATCATCCGACGATGAATCGTCCGATGAACAAATGAAGTGGTGAAGAAAAACTCATCTCCACTGTCCATACCTTTGTGGGCAAAGTGTCGAACACCTTGCGGTTGTGGTGGCAAAGAGGCCGCGATGATCACCTCGATGCAGCAGGGGTGGTTGGCGGCCGGCTACTGGCCGCTCTGGAGCACTCGTCGGAAGTTTCCGCAGCCACCGTGGTACGTCGACGGCGGTCATATCCCCTCTGCCACCGGCTGCGACGGCGACGGCCAAACCTCCTCCGATCGACAGCCAAAACTACGGCGAAAGAGCAGGCGTGGTGGCGGCCATGTCGAGACATGGTTTCGTATGGACGGTCGGGGGCTGCGCGGTGAGGAGGCGGCCGGAGAATAGCGGCGCCGCCGGCGGCGGGGCGGGGCGAGGAGAGCGGGTGGAAGCATTGGAAGCGAAGGGAATGCTAGTGTCCCCGACAGGCGGGCCACGGGGGGACGAGGGCATGCGGTGAGCCCGTCCGCGTGATGTCCATTTCACCCCAAACTCTGCGCAAGTTTGGGTCGGGGATGGGTCAAAAAGGATAAAATTCGGACATTTGTCCATTTGGGGCCGCGCGTTGGGCCGCGCTATTCGTCTGTTCTACCCCAAACGGACGCACCCGGACAAGATGGGCTCACACGGTGGAGTTGGCCTCATACCTTCACCAGCGCAACTAGAATTGGAGGAGAATCAGACAATGAGTTATATTTGTTCTTTTTTCTTTATCGCTTTATTTCTTTCTTTTTTTCCTTTTCAATATCTATTCATTTTCCCATTTTTCCTTTTCCTAACTTTTTTGTTTTTCGTTCTTAGTTTTTCTCAATTTATGTTTTGCGTCTTTCAGACTTCAATATTTTTCAAGAGAAAAGTATAGTTATAGTCAAAAAAATCTGGCCAATTGGATAAATACCCCCCCCCAGTCCAAAACTGGTTAATCTTACCCTCC
>NC_041384.1:105042061-105073874 GCF_002162155.2 Triticum dicoccoides | reverse complement strand
AGATACATGTACCCCTAGGGTGGTATTGGAAGTGGTTTGGGGTGATTTTGAGTAAATTTCGCTGACTAGGCATGTTGACTGGAGTGGCTCGTTGGTTTGAGCAATGGCGGCGGCGGATGGGGTGGGCCTGGTGCTTGGCGACTCTGGCGACACTCGTGGCACGCCGCACACGGTGGCTACGGGGGGCTCCCAACGGCCAAAGCACAGCTCACAGCGAGGCAGCAACGTGATGCTAATGACGGGTGATACGTCTCCAACGTATCTATAATTTTTTATTGTTCCATGCTATTATATATTTTGTTTTGGATGTTTAATGGGCTTATTTATACACTTTTATATTATTTTTGGGACTAACCTATTAACCGGAGGCCCAGCCCAAATTGCTGTTTTTTTTGCCTATTTTAGTGTTTCGCAGAACAAGAATATCAAACGGAGTCCAAACGAAATGAAACCTTCGGGAGCATGATTTTTGGAACAAACGTGATCCAAAGGACTTGGAGTGGACGTCAAGCAATCAACAAGGAGGCCATGAGGCAGGGGGCGTGCCTACCCCCCTGGGCGCGCCCTTCACCCTCATGGGCCCCTCGTGGCTCCACCGACCTACTTCTTCCTCCTATATATACCTACGTACCCTGAAAACATCAGAGAGCACCACAAAAATCTAATTCCACCGCCGCAACTTTCTGTACCCGTGAGATCCCATCTTGGGGCCTTTTCTGGTGCTCCGCCGGAGGGGGCATCAATCACGGAGGGCTTCTACATCAACACCATAGCCTATCCAATGATGTGTGAGTAGTTTACCTCAGACCTTCGGGTCCATAGTTATTAGCTAGATGTCTTCTTCTCTCTCTTTGGATATCAATACAAAGTTCTCCTTGATTATCTTGGAGATCTATTCAATGTAATCTTCTTTTGCGGTGTGTTTGTCGAGATCCGATGAATTGTGGGTTTATGATCAAGATTATCTATGAACAATATTTGAATCTTCTCTGAATTCTTTTATGTATGATTGGTTATCTTTGCAAGTCTCTTCGAATTTTCAGTTTGGTTTGGCCTACTAGATTGATCTTTCTTGCAATGGGAGAAGTGCTTAGCTTTGGGTTCAATCTTACGGTGCTCGATCCCAGTGACAGTAGGGGAAACGACACGCATTGTATTGTTGCCATCGAGCATAAAAAGATGGGGTTTATATCATATTGCATGAGTTTATCCCTCTACATCATGTCATCTTGCTTAAAGCGTTACTCCGTTCTTATGAACTTAATACTTTAGATGCATGCTGGATAGCGGTCGATGTGTGGAGTAATAGTAGTAGATGCAGGCAGGAGTCGGTCTACTTGTCACGGACGTGATGCCTATATACATGATCATACGTAGATATTCTCATAACTATGCTCAATTCTATCAATTGCTCGACAGTAATTTGTTCACCCACCGTAATACTTATGCTATCTTGAGAGAAGCCACTAGTGAAACCTATGGCCCCCGGGTCTGAAGGAAATATGCCCTAGAGGCAATAATAAAGTTATTATTTATTTCCTTATAATCATGATAAATGTTTATTATTCATGCTAGAATTGTATTTACCGGAAACATAATACATGTGTGAATGCATAGACAAACAGAGTGTCACTAGTATGCCTCTACTTGACTAGCTCGTTAATCAAAGATGGTTATGTTTCCTAACCATGAACAATGAGTTGTTATTTGATTAACGAGGTCACATCATTAGTAGAATGATCTGATTGACATGACCCATTCCATTAGCTTAGCACCCGATCGTTTAGTATGTTGCTATTGCTTTCTTCATGACTTATACATGTTCCTATGACTATGAGATTATGCAACTCCCGTTTACCGGAGGAACACTTTGGGTACTACCAAACGTCACAACGTAACTGGGTGATTATAAAGGAGTACTACAGGTGTCTCCAATGGTCGATGTTGGGTTGGCGTATTTCGAGATTAGGATTTGTCACTCCGATTGTCGGAGAGGTATCTCTGGGCCCTCTCGGTAATATACATCACATAAGCCTTGCAAGCATTACAACTAATATGTTAGTTGTAAGATGATGTATTACGGAACAAGTAAAGAGACTTGCCGGTAACGAGATTGAACTAGGTATTGGATACCGACGATCGAATCTCGGGCAAGTAACATACCGATGACAAAGGGAACAACGTATGTTGTTATGCGGTCTGACCGATAAAGATCTTCGTAGAATATGTAGGAGCCAATATGGGCATCCAGGTCCCGCTATTGGTTATTGACCGGAGACGTGTCTCGGTCATGTCTACATTGTTCTCGAACCCGTAGGGTCCGCACGCTTAAGGTTACGATGACAGTTATATTATGAGTTTATGCATTTTGATGTACCGAAGGTTGTTCGGAGTCCCGGATGTGATCACGGACATGACGAGGAGTCTCGAAATGGTCGAGACGTAAAGATTGATATATTGGAAGCCTATATTTGGATATCGGAAGTGTTCCGGGTGAAATCGGGATTTTACCGGAATACCGAGAGGGTTACCGGAACCCCCCGGGAGCTATTTGGGCCATAGTGGGCCTTAGTGGAAAAAGAGAAGGGGCTGCCCTAGATGGGCTGCGCGCCACCCCCTTCCCCTAGTCCTATTAGGACTAGGAGAGGTGGCCGGCCCCCTCCTCCTCTTTTCCCCTCCGAGGAATCCTAGTTGGACTAGGATTGGAGGGGGAATCCTACTCCCAGAGGGAGTAGGACTCTCCTGCGCCTCCCCCCCTTGGCCGGCCAGCCTCCCCTCCTCTCCTCCTTTATATACGGAGGCAGGGGCACCTCTAAACACACAAGTTGACACAAGTTGATCCACGTGATCGATTCCTTAGCCGTGTGCGGTGCCCCCTGCCACCATATTCCTCGATAATACTGTAGCGGAGTTTAGGCGAAGCCCTGCTGCTGTAGTTCATCAAGATCGTCACCACGCCGTCGTGCTGACGAAACTCTTCCCCGACACTTTGCTGGATCGGAGTCCGGGGATCGTCATCGAGCTGAACGTGTGCTCGAACTCGGAGGTGCCGTAGTTTCGGTGCTTGATCGGTTGGATCGTGAAGACGTACGACTACTTCCTCTACGTCGTGTCATTGCTTCCGCAGTCGGTCTGCGTTGGGTACGTAGACAACACTCTCCTCTCGTTGCTATGCATCACATGATCCTGTGTGCGCGTAGGAAATTTTTTGAAATTACTACGAAACCCAACAGTTAGCAATTGCCGCATTTTATGATTATGAAATTTGGCAGATGGATGTCAAAACTGCATTCCTGAATGGATTTCTGGAAGAAGAGTTGTATATGATGCAACCAGAAGGTTTTGTCGATCCAAAGGAAGCTAACAAAGTGTGCAAGCTCCAGCGATCCATTTATGGACTGGTGCAAGCCTCTCGGAGTTGGAATAAACGTTTTGATAGTGTGATCAAAGCATTTGGTTTTATACAGACTTTCGGAGAAGCCTGTATTTACAAGAAAGTGAGTGGGAGCTCTGTAGCATTTCTGATATTATATGTGGATGACATATTACTCATTGGAAATGATATAGAATTTCTGGATAGCATAAAGGGATACTTGAATAAAAGTTTTTCAATGAAAGACCTCGGTGAAGCTGCTTACATATTAGGCATTAAGATCTATAGAGATAGATCAAGACACTTAATTGGACTTTCACAAAGCACATACCTTGACAAGATTTTGAAGAAATTCAAAATGGATCAAGCAAAGAAAGGATTCTTGCCTGTATTACAAGGTGTGAAATTGAGTAAGACTCAATGCCCGACCACTGCAGAAGATAGAGAGAATATGAAAGATGTTCCCTATGCATCAGCCATAGGCTCTATCATGTATGCAATGCTGTGTACCAGACCTGATGTGTGCCTTGCTATAAGTTTAGCAGGGAGGTACCAAAGTAATCCAGGAGTGGATCACTGGACAGCGGTCAAGAACATCCTGAAATACCTGAAAAGGACTAAGGATATGTTTCTCGTATATGGAGGTGACAAAGAGCTCATCGTAAAAGGTTACGTTGATGCAAGCTTTGACACTGATCCGGACGATTCTAAATCGCAAACCGGATACGTGTTTACATTAAACGGTGGAGCTGTCAGTTGGTGCAGTTCTAAACAAAGCGTCGTAGCGGGATCTACATGTGAAGCGGAATAGATAGCTGCTTAGGAAGCAGCAAATGAAGGAGTCTAGATGAAGGAGTTCATATCCGATCTAGGTGTCATACCTAGTGCATCGGGTCCAATGAAAATCTTTTGTGACAATACTGGTGCAATTGCCTTGGCAAAGGAATCCAGATTTCACAAAAGGACCAAACACATCAAGAGACGCTTCAACTCCATCCGGGATCTAGTCCAGGTGGGAGACATAGAGATTTGCAAGATACATACGGATCTGAATGTTGCAGACCCGTTGACTAAGCCTCTTCCACGAGCAAAACATGATCAGCACCAAGGCTCCATGGGTGTTAGAATCATTACAGTGTAATCTAGATTATTGACTCTAGTGCAAGCGGGAGACTGAAGGAAATATGCCCTAGAGGCAATAATAAAGTTATTATTTATTTCCTTATAATCATGATAAATGTTTATTATTCATGCTAGAATTGTATTTACCGGAAACATAATACATGTGTGAATACATAGACAAACAAAGTGTCACTAGTATGCCTCTACTTGACTAGCTCGTTAATCAAAGATGGTTATGTTTCCTAACCATGAACAATGAGTTGTTATTTGATTAACGAGGTCACATCATTAGCAGAATGATCTGATTGACATGACCTATTTCATTAGCTTAGCACCCGATCGTTTAGTATGTTGCTATTGCTTTCTTCATGACTTATACATGTTCCTATGACTATGAGATTATGCAACTCCCGTTTACCGGAGGAACACTTTGGGTACTACCAAACGTCACAACGTAACTGGGTGATTATAAAGGAGTACTACAGGTGTCTCCAATGGTCGATGTTGGGTTGGCGTATTTCGAGATTAGGATTTGTCACTCCGATTGTCGGAGAGGTATCTCTGGGCCCTCTCGGTAATACACATCACATAAGCCTTGCAAGCATTACAACTAATATGTTAGTTGTGAGATGATGTATTACGGAACGAGTAAAGAGACCTGCCGGTAACGAGATTGAACTAGGTATTGGATACCGACGATCGAATCTCGGGCAAGTAACATACCGATGACAAAGGGAACAACGTATGTTGTTATGCGATCTGACCGATAAAGATCTTCGTAGAATATGTAGGAGCCAATATGGGCATCCAGGTCCCGCTATTGGTTATTGACCAGAGACGTGTCTCGGTCATGTCTACATTGTTCTCGAACCCGTAGGGTCCGCACGCTTAAGGTTACGATGACAGTTATATTATGAGTTTATGCATTTTGATGTACCGAAGGTTGTTCGGAGTCCCAGATGTGACCACGGACATGACGAGGAGTCTCGAAATGGTCGAGACATAAAGATTGATATATTGGAAGTCTATGTTTGGACATCGGAAGTGTTCCGGGTGAAATCGGGATTTTACCGGGTTACCGGGAGGTTACCGGAACCCCCCGGGAGCCATATGGGCCATCATGGGCCTTAGTGGAAAGGAGAAAGGGGCAGCCCAAGGGGGCTGCGCGCCTCCCCCCTTCCCCTAGTCCTATTAGGACTAGGAGAGGTGGCCGGCCACCCCTCTCCCTCTTTCCCCCTTGGGAATCCTAGTTGGAATATGATTGGGGGGGAGTCCTACTCCCGGTAGGAGTAGGACTCCTCCTGCGCCCTCCTCCTTGGCCGGCGCCCCTCTCCCCCCTTGGCTCCTTTATATACTGAGGTAGAGGCACCCAAAGACACACAAGTTGACACAAGTTGATCCTCGTGATCGATTCCTTAGCCGTGTGTGGTGCCCCCTGCCACCATATTCCTCGATAATACTGTAGCGGAGTTTAGGCGAAGCCCTGCTGTTGTAGTTCATCAAGATAGTCACCACGCCGTCGTGCTGACGAAACTCTTCCCCGACACTTTGCTGGATCGGAGTCCGGGGATCGTCATCGAGCTGAACGTGTGCTCGAACTCGGAGGTGTCGTAGTTTCGGTGCTTGATCGGTTGGATCGTGAAGACGTACGACTACTTCCTCTACGTCGTGTCATCGCTTCCGCAGTCGGTCTGCGTTGGGTACGTAGACAACACTCTCCTCTCGTTGCTATGCATCACATGATCCTGTGTGCGCGTAGGAAATTTTTTGAAATTACTACGAAACCCAACAGTGGCATCCGAGCCTGGTTATTAATGTTGATGTTATATGCACGAGTAGAACACAAGTGAGTTGTGGACGATACAAGTCATACTGCCTACCAGCATGTCATATTTTGGTTCGGCGGTATTGTTGGACGAGACGACCCAGACCAACCTTACGCGTACGCTTACGCGAGACCGGTTCCCTCGACGTGCTTTGCACAGAGATGGCTTGCGGGCGACTGTCTCTCCAACTTTAGTTGAACCAAGTATGGCTACGCCCGGTCCTTGCGAAGGTTAAAACGGAGTCTATTTGACAAACTATCGTTGTGGTTTTGATGCGTAGGTGAGATTGGTTCTTACTTAAGCCCGTAGCAGCCACGTAAAAAATTGCAACAACAAAGTAGAGGACGTCTAACTTGTTTTTGCAGGGCATGTTGTGATGTGATATGTTCAAGGCATGATGCTGAATTTTATTGTATGAGATGATCATGTTTTGTAACCAAGTTATCGGCAACTGGCAGGAGCCATATGGTTGTCGCTTTATTGTATGCAATGCAATCGCGATGTAATGCTTAAACTTTATTACTAAACGGTAGTGATAGTCGTGAAAGCATAAGATTGGCGAGACGACAACGATACTACGATGGAGATCAAGGTGTCGCGCCGGTGACGATGGTGATCATGACGGTGCTTCGGAGATGGAGATCACAAGCACGAGATGATGATGGCCATATCATATCACTTATATTGATTGCATGTGATGTTTATCTTTTTATGCATCTTATCTTGCTTTGATTGACGGTAGCATTATAAGATGATCTCTCATTAAATTATCAAGAAGTGTTCTCCCTGAGTATGCACCGTTGCCAAAGTTCGTCGTGCCCAGACACCACGTGATGATCGGGTGTGATAAGCTCTACGTCCATCTACAACGGGTGCAAGCCAGTTTTTGCACACGCAGAATACTCAGGTTAAACTTGACGAGCCTAGCATATGCAGATATGGCCTCGGAACACGGAGACCGAAAGGTCGAGCGTGAATCATATAGTAGATATGATCAACATAACGATGTTCACCATTGAAAAGTACTCCATCTCACGTGATGATCGGTTATGGTTTAGTTGATTTGGATCACGTAATCACTTAGAGGATTAGAGGGATGTCTATCTAAGTGGGAGTTCTTAAATAATATGATTAATTGAACTTAAATATTATCATGAACTTAGTACCTGATAGTATCTTGCTTGTTTATGTTGATTGTAGATAGATGGCTCGTGCTGTTGTTCCGTTGAATTTTAATGCGTTCCTTGAGAAAGCAAAGTTGAAAGATGATGGTAGCAATTACACGGACTGGGTCCGTAACTTGAGGATTATCCTCATTGCTGCACAGAAGAATTACGTCCTGGAAGCACCGCTGGGTGCCAGGCCTGCTGCTGGAGCAACGCCAGATGTTATGAACGTCTGGCAGAGCAAAGCTGATGACTACTCGATAGTTCAGTGTGCCATGCTTTACGGCTTAGAATCGGGACTTCAACGACGTTTTGAACGTCATGGAGCATATGAGATGTTCCAGGAGTTGAAGTTAATATTTCAAGCAAATGCCCGGATTGAGAGATATGAAGTCTCCAATAAGTTCTATAGCTGCAAATGGAGGAGAACAGTTCTGTCAGTGAGCATATACTCAAAATGTCTGGGTATAATAATCACTTGATTCAATTGGGAGTTAATCTTCCGGATGATTGCGTCATCGACAGAATTCTCCAATCACTGCCACCAAGCTACAAGAGCTTCGTAATGAACTATAATATGCAAGGGATGAACAAAACTATTCCCGAGCTCTTCGCAATGCTGAAAGCTGCGGAGGTAGAAATCAAGAAGGAGCATCAAGTGTTGATGGTTAACAAGACCACTAGTTTCAAGAAAAAGGGTAAAGGGAAGAAAAAGGGGAACTTCAAAAAGAACGGCAAGCAAGTTGCTGCTCAAGAGAAGAAACCCAAGTCTGGACCTAAGCCTGAAACTGAGTGCTTCTACTGCAAGCAGACTGGTCACTGGAAGCGGAACTGCCCCAAGTATTTGGCGGATAAGAAGGATGGCAAGGTGAACAAAGGTATATGTGATATACATGTTATTGATGTGTACCTTACTAGAGCTCGCAGTAGCACCTGGGTATTTGATACTGGTTCTGTTGCTAATATTTGCAACTCGAAACAGGGACTACAGAATAAGCGGGCACTGGCAAAGGACGAGGTGACGATGCGCGTGGGAAACGGTTCCAAAGTCGATGTGATCGCAGTCGGCACGCTACCTCTACATCTACCTTCGGGATTAATATTAGACCTAAGTAATTGTTATTTGGTGCCAGCGTTGAGCATGAACATTATATCTGGATCTTGTTTAATGCGAGACGGTTATTCATTTAAATCAGAGAATAATGGTTGTTCTATTTATACGAGTAATATCTTTTATGGTCATGCACCCTTGAAGAGTGGTCTATTTTTATTGAATCTCGATAGTAGTAATACACATATTCATAATGTTGAAGCCAAAAGATGCAGAGTTGATAATGAAAGTGCAACTTATTTGTGGCACTGTCGTTTAGGTCATATCGGTATAAAGCGCATGAAGAAACTCCATACCGATGGACTTTTGGAACCACTTGATTATGAATCACTTGGTACTTGCGAACCGTGCCTCTTGGGCAAGATGACTAAAACACTGTTCTCCGGTACTATGGAGAGAGCAACAGATTTGTTGGAAATCATACATACCGATGTATGTGGCCCGATGAATATTGAGGCTCGTGGCGGATATCGTTATTTTCTCACCTTCACAGATGATTTAAGCAGATATGGGTATATTTACTTAATGAAACATAAGTCTGAAACATTTGAAAAGTTCAAAGAATTTCAGAGTGAAGTTGAAAATCATCGTAACAAGAAAATAAAGTTTCTACGATCTGATCGTGGAGGAGAATATTTGAGTTACGAGTTTGGTGTACATTTGAAAAACTGTGGAATAGTTTCGCAACTCACGCCACCCGGAACACCACAGCGTAATGGTGTGTCCGAACGTCGTAATCGTACTTTACTAGATATGGTGCGATCTATGATGTCTCTTACTGATTTACCGCTATCATTTTGGGGATATGCTTTAGAGACGGCCGCATTCACGTTAAATAGGGCACCATCAAAATCCGTTGAGACGACGCCTTATGAACTGTGGTTTGGCAAGAAACCGAAGTTGTCGTTTCTTAAAGTTTGGGGCTGCGATGCTTATGTGAAAAAGCTTCAACCTGATAAGCTCGAACCCAAATCGGAGAAATGTGTCTTCATAGGATACCCAAAGGAAACTGTTGGGTACACCTTCTATCACAGATCCGAAGGCAAAACATTCGTTGCTAAGAATGGATCATTTCTAGAGAAGGAGTTTCTCTCGAAAGAAGTGAGTGGGAGGAAAGTAGAACTTGATGAGGTAACTATACCTGCTCCCTTACTGGAAAGTAGTTCATCACAGAAAACTGTTTCAGTGACACCTACACCAGTTAGTGAGGAAGCCAATCATAATGATCATGAAACTTCAGATCAAGATACTACTGAACCACGTAGATCAACCAGAGTAAGATCCGCACCAGAGTGGTACGGTAATCCTGTTCTGGAGGTCATGCTACTAGATCATGATGAACCTACGAACTATGAAGAAGCGATGGTGAGCCCAGATTCCGTAAAGTGGCTTGAAGCCATGAAATCTGAGATGGGATCCATGTATGAGAACAAAGTATGGACTTTGGTTGACTTGCCCGATGATCGGCAAGCAATTGAGAATAAATGGATTTTTAAGAAGAAGACTGACGCTGATGGTAATGTTACTGTCTACAAAGCTCGACTTGTCGCAAAAGGTTTTCGGCAAGTTCAAGGAATTGACTACGATGAGACCTTCTCACCCGTAGCGATGCTTAAGTCCGTCCGAATCATGTTAGCAATTGCCGCATTTTATGATTATGAAATTTGGCAAATGGATGTAAAAACTGCATTCCTGAATGGATTTTTGGAAGAAGAGTTGTATATGATGCAACCAGAAGGTTTTGTCGATCCAAAGGGAGCTAATAAAGTGTGCAAGCTCCAGCGATCCATTTATGGACTGGTGCAAGCCTCTCGGAGTTGGAATAAACGTTTTGATAGTGTGATCAAAGCATTTGGTTTTATACAGACTTTCGGAGAAGCCTGTATTTACAAGAAAGTGAGTGGGAGCTCTGTAGCATTTCTGATATTATATGTGGATGACATATTACTGATTGGAAATGATATAGAATTTCTGGATAGCATAAAGGGATACTTGAATAAAAGTTTTTCAATGAAAGACCTCGGTGAAGCTGCTTACATATTAGGCATTAAGATCTATAGAGATAGATCAAGACGCTTAATTGGACTTTCACAAAGCACATACCTTGACAAAATTTTGAAGAAGTTCAAAATGGATCAAGCGAAGAAAGGGTTCTTGCCCGTGTTACAAGGTGTGAAATTGAGTAAGACTCAATGCCCGACCACTGCAGAAGATAGAGAGAATATGAAAGATGTTCCCTATGCATCAGCCATAGGCTCTATCATGTATGCAATGCTGTGTACCAGACCTGATGTGTGCCTTGCTATAAGTTTAGCAGGGAGGTACCAAAGTAATCCAGGAATGGATCAACTGGACAGCGGTCAAGAACATCCTGAAATACCTGAAAAGGACTAAGGATATGTTTCTCGTATATGGAAGTGACAAAGAGCTCATCATAAAAGGTTACGTTGATGCAAGCTTTGACACTGATCCGGACGATTCTAAATCGCAAACCGGATACGTGTTTACATTAAACGGTGGAGCTGTCAGTTGGTGCAGTTCTAAACAAAGCGTCGTAGCGGGATCTACATGTGAAGCGGAATACATAGCTGCTTCGGAAGCAGCAAATGAAGGAGTCTGGATGAAGGAGTTCATATCCGATCTAGGTGTCATACCTAGTGCATCGGGTCCAATGAAAATCTTTTGTGACAATACTGGTGCAATTGCCTTGGCAAAGGAATCCAGATTTCACAAAAGGACCAAACACATCAAGAGACGCTTCAACTCCATCCGGGATCTAGTCCAGGTGGGAGACATAGAGATTTGCAAGATACATACGGATCTGAATGTTGCAGACCCATTGACTAAGCCTCTTCCACGAGCAAAACATGATCAGCACCAAAGCTCCATGGGTGTTAGATTCATTACAGTATAATCTAGATTATTGACTCTAGTGCAAGTGGGAGACTGAAGGAAATATGCCCTAGAGGCAATAATAAAGTTATTATTTATTTCCTTATAATCATGATAAATGTTTATTATTCATGCTAGAATTGTATTTACCGGAAACATAATACATGTGTGAATACATAGACAAACAGAGTGTCACTAGTATGCCTCTACTTGACTAGCTCGTTAATCAAAGATGGTTATGTTTCCTAACCATGAACAATGAGTTGTTATTTGATTAACGAGGTCACATCATTAGTAGAATGATCTGATTGACATGACCCATTCCATTAGCTTAGCACCCGATTGTTTAGTATGTTGCTATTGCTTTCTTCATGACTTATACATGTTCCTATGACTATGAGATTATGCAACTCCCGTTTACCGGAGGAACACTTTGGGTACTACCAAACGTCACAACGTAACTGGGTGATTATAAAGGAGTACTAAAGGTGTCTCCAATGGTCGATGTTGGGTTGGCGTATTTCGAGATTAGGATTTGTCACTCCGATTGTCGGAGAGGTATCTCTGGGCCCTCTCGGTAATACACATCACATAAGCCTTGCAAGCATTACAACTAATATGTTAGTTGTGAGATGATGTATTATGGAACGAGTAAAGAGACTTGCCGGTAACGAGATTGAACTAGGTATTGGATACCGACGATCGAATCTCGGGCAAGTAACATACCGATGACAAAGGGAACAACGTATGTTGTTATGCGGTCTGACCGATAAAGATCTTCGTAGAATATGTAGGAGCCAATATGGGCATCCAGGTCCCTCTATTGGTTATTGACCGGAGACGTGTCTCGGTCATGTCTACATTGTTCTCGAACCCGTAGGGTCCGCACGCTTAAGGTTACGATGACAGTTATATTATGAGTTTATGCATTTTGATGTACCGAAGGTTGTTCGGAGTCCCGGATGTGATCACGGACATGACGAGGAGTCTCGAAATGGTCGAGACATAAAGATTGATATATTGGAAGTCTATGTTTGGACATCGGAAGTGTTCCGGGTGAAATCGGGATTTTACCGGGTTACCGGGAGGTTACCGGAACCCCCCGGGAGCCATATGGGCCATCATGGGCCTTAGTGGAAAGGAGAAAGGGGCAGCCCAAGGGGGCTGCGTGCCTCCCCCCTTCCCCTAGTCCTATTAGGACTAGGAGAGGTGGCCGGCCACCCCTCTCCCTCTTTCCCCCTTGGGAATCCTAGTTGGAATAGGATTGGGGGGGGGAGTCCTACTCCCGGTAGGAGTAGGACTCCTCCTGCGCCCTCCTCCTTGGCCGGCGCCCCTCTCCCCCTTGGCTCCTTTATATACTGAGGTAGAGGCACCCAAAGACACACAAGTTGACACAAGTTGATCCTCGTGATCGATTCCTTAGCCGTGTGCGGTGCCCCCTGCCACCATATTCCTCGATAATACTGTAGCGGAGTTTAGGCGAAGCCCTGCTGCTGTAGTTCATCAAGATAGTCACCACGCCGTCGTGCTGACGAAACTCTTCCCCGACACTTTGCTGGATCGGAGTCCGGGGATCGTCATCGAGCTGAACGTGTGCTCGAACTCGGAGGTGCCGTAGTTTCGGTGCTTGATCGGTTGGATCGTGAAGACGTACGACTACTTCCTCTACGTCGTGTCATCGCTTCCGCAGTCGGTCTGCGTTGGGTACGTAGACAACACTCTCCTCTCGTTGCTATGCATCACATGATCCTGTGTGCGCGTAGGAAAAATTTTGAAATTACTACGAAACCCAACAGTGGCATCCGAGCCTGGTTATTAATGTTGATGTTATATGCACGAGTAGAACACAAGTGAGTTGTGGACGATACAAGTCATACTGCCTACCAGCATGTCATATTTTGGTTCGGCGGTATTGTTGGACGAGACGACCCAGACCAACCTTACGCGTACGCTTACGCGAGACCGGTTCCCTCGACGTGCTTTGCACAGAGATGGCTTGCGGGCGACTGTCTCTCCAACTTTAGTTGAACCAAGTATGGCTACGCCCGGTCCTTGCGAAGGTTAAAACGGAGTCTATTTGACAAACTATCGTTGTGGTTTTGATGCGTAGGTGAGATTGGTTCTTACTTAAGCCCGTAGCAGCCACGTAAAACATGCAACAACAAAGTAGAGGACGTCTAACTTGTTTTTGCAGGGCATGTTGTGATGTGATATGGTCAAGGCATGATGCTGAATTTTATTGTATGATATGATCATGTTTTGCAACCAAGTTATCGGCAACTGGCAGGAGCCATATGGTTGTCGCTTTATTGTATGCAATGCAATCGCGATGTAATGCTTAACTTTATTACTGAACGGTAGTGATAGTCGTGAAAGCATAAGATTGGCGAGACGACAACGATGCTACGATGGAGATCAAGGTGTCGCGCCGGTGACGATGGTGATCATGACGGTGCTTCGGAGATGGAGATCACAAGCACGAGATGATGATGGCCATATCATATCACTTATATTGATTGCATGTGATGTTTATCTTTTTATGCATCTTATCTTGCTTTGATTGACGGTAGCATTATAAGATGATCTCTCATTAAATTATCAAGAAGTGTTCTCCCTGAGTATGCACCGTTGCCAAAGTTCGTCGTGCCCAGACACCACGTGATGATCGGGTGTGATAAGCTCTACGTCCATCTACAACGGGTGCAAGCCAGTTTTTGCACACGCAGAATACTCAGGTTAAACTTGACGAGCCTAGCATATGCAGATATGGCCTCGGAACACGGAGACCGAAAGGTCGAGCGTGAATCATATAGTAGATATGATCAACATAACGATGTTCACCATTGAAAACTACTCCATCTCACGTGATGATCGGTTATGGTTTAGTTGATTTGGATCACGTAATCACTTAGAGGATTACAGGGATGTCTATCTAAGTGGGAGTTCTTAAGTAATATGATTAATTGAACTTAAATTTATCATGAACTTAGTACCTGATAGTATCTTGCTTGTTTATGTTGATTGTAGATAGATGGCTCGTGCTGTTGTTCCGTTGAATTTTAATGCGTTCCTTGAGAAAGCAAAGTTGAAAGACGATGGTAGCAATTACACGGACTGGGTCCGTAACTTGAGGATTATCCTCATTGCTGCATAGAAGAATTACGTCCTGGAAGCACCGCTGGGTGCCAGGCCTGCTGCTGGAGCAACGCCAGATGTTATGAACGTCTGGCAGAGCAAAGCTGATGACTACTCGATAGTTCAGTGTGCCATGCTTTACGGCTTAGAATCGGGACTTCAACGACGTTTTGAACGTCATGGAGCATATGAGATGTTCCAGGAGTTGAAGTTAATATTTCAAGCAAATGCCCGGATTGAGAGATATGAAGTCTCCAATAAGTTCTATAGCTGCAAGATGGAGGAGAACAGTTCTGTCAGTGAGCATATACTCAAAATGTCTGGGTATAATAATCACTTGATTCAATTGGGAGTTAATCTTCCGGATGATTGCGTCATCGACAGAATTCTCCAATCACTGCCACCAAGCTACAAGAGCTTCGTAATGATCTATAATATGCAAGGGATGAACAAAACTATTCCCGAGCTCTTCGCAATGCTGAAAGCTGCGGAGGTAGAAATCAAGAAGGAGCATCAAGTGTTGATGGTTAACAAGACCACTAGTTTCAAGAAAAAGGGTAAAGGGAAGAAAAAGGGGAACTTCAAAAAGAACGGCAAGCAAGTTGCTGCTCAAGAGAAGAAACCCAAGTCTGGACCTAAGCCTGAAACTGAGTGCTTCTACTGCAAGCAGACTGGTCACTGGAAGCGGAACTGCCCCAAGTATTTGGCGGATAAGAAGGATGGCAAGGTGAACAAAGGTATATGTGATATACATGTTATTGATGTGTACCTTACTAGAGCTCGCAGTAGCACCTGGGTATTTGATACTGGTTCTGTTGCTAATATTTGCAACTCGAAACAGGGACTACAGAATAAGCGGGCACTGGCAAAGGACGAGGTGACGATGCGCGTGGGAAACGGTTCCAAAGTCGATGTGATCGCAGTCGGCACGCTACCTCTACATCTACCTTCAGGATTAATATTAGACCTAAGTAATTGTTATTTGGTGCCAGCGTTGAGCATGAACATTATATCTGGATCTTGTTTAATGCGAGACGGTTATTCATTTAAATCAGAGAATAATGGTTGTTCTATTTATATGAGTAATATCTTTTATGGTCATGCACCCTTGAAGAGTGGTCTATTTTTATTGAATCTCGATAGTAGTAATACACATATTCATAATGTTGAAGCCAAAAGATGCAGAGTTGATAATGAAAGTGCAACTTATTTGTGGCACTGTCGTTTAGGTCATATCGGTATAAAGCGCATGAAGAAACTCCATACCGATGGACTTTTGGAACCACTTGATTATGAATCACTTGGTACTTGCGAACCGTGCCTCATGGGCAAGATGACTAAAACACCGTTCTCCGGTACTATGGAGAGAGCAACAGATTTTGTTGGAAATCATACATACCGATGTATGTGGCCCGATGAATATTGAGGCTCGTGGCGGATATCGTTATTTTCTCACCTTCACAGATGATTTAAGCAGATATGGGTATATTTACTTAATGAAACATAAGTCTGAAACATTTGAAAAGTTCAAAGAATTTCAGAGTGAAGTTGAAAATCATCGTAACAAGAAAATAAAGTTTCTACGATCTGATCGTGGAGGAGAATATTTGAGTTACGAGTTTGGTGTACATTTGAAAAACTGTGGAATAGTTTCGCAACTCACGCCACCCGGAACACCACAGAGTAATGGTGTGTCCGAACGTCGTAATCGTACTTTACTAGATATGGTGCGATCTATGATGTCTCTTACTGATTTACCGCTATCATTTTGGGGATATGCTTTAGAGACGGCCGCATTCACGTTAAATAGGGCACCATCAAAATCCGTTGAGACGACGCCTTATGAACTGTGGTTTGGCAAGAAACCAAAGTTGTCGTTTCTTAAAGTTTGGGGCTGCGATGCTTATGTGAAAAAGCTTCAACCTGATAAGCTCGAACCCAAATCGGAGAAATGTGTCTTCATAGGATACCCAAAGGAAACTGTTGGGTACACCTTCTATCACAGATCCGAAGGCAAAACATTCGTTGCTAAGAATGGATCATTTCTAGAGAAGGAGTTTCTCTCGAAAGAAGTGAGTGGGAGGAAAGTAGAACTTGACGAGGTAACTGTACCTACTCCCTTACTGGAAAGTAGTTCATCACAGAAAACTGTTTCAGTGACACCTACACCAGTTAGTGAGGAAGCCAATGATAATGATCATGAAACTTCAGATCAAGATACTACTGAACCGCGTAGATCAACCAGAGTAAGATCCGCACCAGAGTGGTACGGTAATCCTGTTCTGGAGGTCATGCTACTAGATCATGATGAACCTACAAACTATGAAGAAGCGATGGTGAGCCCAGATTCCGTAAAGTGGCTTGAAGCCATGAAATCTGAGATGGGATCCATGTATGAGAACAAAGTATGGACTTTGGTTGACTTGCCCGATGATCGGCAAGCAATTGAGAATAAATGGATTTTTAAGAAGAAGACTGACGCTGATGGTAATGTTACTGTCTACAAAGCTCGACTTGTCGCAAAAGGTTTTCGGCAAGTTCAAGGAATTGACTACGATGAGACCTTCTCACCCGTAGCGATGCTTAAGTCCGTCCAAATCATGTTAGCAATTGCCGCATTTTATGATTATGAAATTTGGCAGATGGATGTCAAAACTGCATTCCTGAATGGATTTCTGGAAGAAGAGTTGTATATGATGCAACCGGAAGGTTTTGTCAATCCTAAAGGTGCTAACAAAATGTGCAAGTTCCAGTGATCCATCTATGGACTGGTACAAGCATCTCGGAGTTGGAATATACGCTTTGATAAGTTGATCAAAGCATATAGTTTTATATGGACTTACGATGAAGCCTGTATTTACAATAAAGTGAGTGGGAGCACTACAGCCTTTCTGATTAGTATATGTGAGTGACATATTGTTGATCAGAAATGATGTAGAATTTTTCTGCAAAGCATAAAGGAGTGTTTTAAAGGAGTTCTTTAAAAGGAAAAGACCTCAGTAAAAAGCTACTTATATATTGAGCATCAAGATCTATTGAGATAGATCAAGACGCTTGATAAGATTTTCAATGAGTACATACCTTGGCAAGATTTTGAAATAGTTCAAAATGGAACAGTTAAAGAAAGAGTTCTTGCCTGTGTTGCAAAGGTATGAAATTGAGTAAGACTCAAATCCCGACCACAGCAGAAAATAGAAAGAGAATGAAAAATCATTCCCTATGCCTCAGTCATAGGTTCTATAAAGTATGCTATGCTTTGTACCAGACCTATTGTATACCTTGCTCTGTATTTGGCAAGGGAGTACAATAGTGATCTAGGAGTAGATCACTGGACATTGGTCAAGAATATCCTTAGTAAGGACTAAGGAGATGTTTCTCGATTATGGAGGTGATAAAAGAGTTTGTTGTAAAAGTTACATCAGTGCAAACTTTTACACTGATCCAGATGACTCTAAGTCTCAATCTGGATACATATTGAAAGTGGGAGCGATTAGCTAGAGTAGCTCCGTACAGAGCATTGTAGACATAGAATATTTGCAAAATACATACAGCTCTGAATGTGACAGACCCGTTGACTAAGCTTCTCTCACGAGCAAAACATGATCACACCTTAGTACTCTTTGGATGTTAATCACATAGCGATGTGAACTAGATTATTGACTCTAGTAAACCCTTTGGGTGTTGGTCACATGATGATGTGAACTATGGGTGTTAATCATATACAGATATGAATATTGGTGTTAAATCACATGACGATGTGAACTAGATTATTGACTCTAGTGCAAGTGGGAGACTGAAGGAAATATGCCCTAGAGGCAATAATAAAGTTATTATTTATTTCCTTATAATCATGATAAATGTTTATTATTCATGCTAGAATTGTATTTACCGGAAACATAATACATGTGTGAATATATAGACAAACAAAGTGTCACTAGTATGCCTCTACTTGACTAGCTCGTTAATCAAAGATGGTTATGTTTCCTAACCATGAACAATGAGTTGTTATTTGATTAACGAGGTCACATCATTAGTAGAATGATTTGATTGACATGACCCATTCCATTAGCTTAGCACCCGATCGTTTAGTATGTTGCTATTGCTTTCTTCATGACTTATACATGTTCCTATGACTATGAGATTATGCAACTCCCGTTTACCGGAGGAACACTTTGGGTACTACCAAACGTCACAACGTAACTGGGTGATTATAAAGGAGTACTACAGGTGTCTCCAATGGTCGATGTTGGGTTGGCGTATTTCGAGATTAGGATTTGTCACTCCGATTGTCGGAGAGGTATCTCTGGGCCCTCTCGGTAATACACATCACATAAGCCTTGCAAGCATTACAACTAATATGTTAGTTGTGAGATGATGTATTACGGAACGAGTAAAGAGACCTGCCGGTAACGAGATTGAACTAGGTATTGGATACCGACGATCGAATCTCGGACAAGTAACATACCGATGACAAAGGGAACAACGTATGTTGTTATGCGGTCTGACCGATAAAGATCTTCGTAGAATATGTAGGAGCCAATATGGGCATCCAGGTCCCGCTATTGGTTATTGACCAGAGACGTGTCTCGGTCATGTCTACATTGTTCTCGAACCCGTAGGGTCCGCACGCTTAAGGTTACGATGACAGTTATATTATGAGTTTATGCATTTTGATGTACCGAAGGTTGTTCGGAGTCCCGGATGTGATCACAGACATGACGAGGAGTCTCGAAATGGTCGAGACATAAAGATTGATATATTGGAAGTCTATGTTTGGACATCGGAAGTGTTCCGGGTGAAATCGGGATTTTACCGGGTTACTGGGAGGTTACCAGAACCCCCCGGGAGCCATATGGGCCATCATGGGCCTTAGTGGAAAGGAGAAAGGGGCAGCCCAAGGGGGCTGCGCGCCTCCCCCCTTCCCCTAGTCCTATTAGGACTAGGAGAGGTGGCCGGCCACCCCTCTCCCTCTTTCCCCCTTGGGAATCCTAGTTGGAATAGGATTGGGGGGGGAGTCCTACTCCCGGTAGGAGTAGGACTCCTCCTGCGCCCTCCTCCTTGGCCGGCGCCCCTCTCCCCCCTTGGCTCCTTTATATACTGAGGTAGAGGCACCCAAAGACACACAAGTTGACACAAGTTGATCCTCGTGATCGATTCCTTAGCCGTGTGCGGTGCCCCCTGCCACCATATTCCTCGATAATACTGTAGCGGAGTTTAGGCGAAGCCCTGCTGCTGTAGTTCATCAAGATCGTCACCACGCCGTCGTGCTGACGAAACTCTTCCCCGACACTTTGCTGGATCGGAGTCCGGGGATCGTCATCGAGCTGAACGTGTGCTCGAACTCGGAGGTGCCGTAGTTTCGGTGCTTGATCGGTTGGATCGTGAAGACGTACGACTACTTCCTCTACGTCGTGTCATCGCTTCCACAGTCGGTCTGCGTTGGGTACGTAGACAACACTCTCCTCTCGTTGCTATGCATCACATGATCCTGTGTGCGCGTAGGAAATTTTTTGAAATTACTACGAAACCCAACAGGGTCTATCTTCCATCATATTAATCTTCTGTCAATTAGCTATTTCTGGCACCGTTTATTTTGCAATCTTTACTTTCAATCTACATCATAAAAATACCAAAAATATTTCTTATTATTATTATCTCTATCAGATCTCACTCTTGCAAGTGGCCGTGAAGGGATTGACAACCCCTTTATCGCGTTGGTTGCGAGGTTCTTATTTGATTGTGCAGGTACGAGGTGACTTGCGCGCGGTCTCCTACTAGATTGAACCTTGGTTCTCAAAAACTGAGGGAAATACTTACACTGCTTTGCTGCATCACCCTTTCCTCTTCAAGGGAAAACCAACGCATGCTCTCAAGAGGTAGCAAGAAGGATTTCTGGCGCCGTTTCCGAGGAGGCTTACGCTCAAGTCAAGACATATCAAGTATGGGTACAATAGCAACGATCTCATGTTTGTCACGTGTTTTATGATGCTATCTTTGTGCTTCAATTCTTGTCTTTCATGTGAGCATCGTTGAAATACTTTGCCTAGCTAAAAGGCTTTAAAGAAAAGCGCTTGTTGGGAGACAACCCAATATTTTTTCTTGCTGTTATTTAATAAATAATTTATCTAGCCTTTGTTTGGGTTGTGTTTTTTGTGTTTAATTAGTGTTTGTGCCAAGTAGAACCGTTGGGAAGACTTGGGGAAAGTCTTTTCGATCTTGCTGTAAAAAACAGAAACTTTAGCGCTCGCGAGAATTGCTGCCATTTTTTATTGGGGAGTGCTATTTAGTTCATTCTTTTTGCAGATGATTAATATATACATTCCTCACGTCCAGCAATTTATTTTAGAATTTTTGGGGTTCCAGAAGTTTGCGTTAGGTACAGATTACTACAGACTGTTTTGTTTTTGACAGATTCTGTTTTTCGTGTGTTGTTTGCTTATTTTGATGAATCTATGGCTAGTAATGGAGTTTATAAACCATATAGAAGTTGGAATAAAGTAGGTTTAACACCAATATAAATAAAGAATTAGTTAATTACAGTACCTTGAAGTGGTGTTTTGTTTTGTTTCGCTAACGGAGCTCACGAGATTTTCTGCTAAGTTTTGTGGTGAAGTTTTCAAGTTTTGGGTAAAGATTTGATGGATTATGGAACAAGGAGTGGCAAGAGCCTAAGCTTGGGGATGCCCAAGGCACCCCAAGGTAAAATCTAAGGACACCAAAAATCCTAAGCTTGGGGATGCCCCGGAAGGCACCCCCTCTTTTATCTTCGTCTATCGGTAACTTTACTTGGAGCTATATTTTTATTCACCACATGATATGTGTTTTGCTTGGAGCATCTTGTATGATTTGAGTCTTTTCTTTTTAGTTTACCACAATCATCCTTGCTGTACACACCTTTTGAGAGAGACACAGATGAATCGGAATTTATTAGAATACTCTATGTGCTTCACTTATATCTTTTGAGCTATATAGTTTTTGCTCTAGTGCTTCACTTATATCTTTTAGAGCAAAGTGGTGGTTTCATTTTATAGAAATTGATCTCTCATGCTTCACTTATATTATTTTGAGAGTCCTTTAGAACAGCATGGTAATTTGCTTTTAGGAATAATAAAAAAACTTTCATATAAGTGCATTGAATACTAAGAGAAGTTTGATACTTGATGATTGTTTTGAGATATGGAGATAGTGATATTAAGGTTATGCTAGTTTGAGTAGTTGTAAATTTGAGAAATATACTTGTGTTGAAGTTTGCAAGTCCCGTAGCATGCACGTATAGTAAACGTTGTGTAACAAATTTGAAACATGAGGTGTTATTTGATTGTCTTCCTTATGAGTGGCGGTCGGGGACGAGCGATTGTCTTTTCCTACCAATCTATCCCCCTAGGAGCATGCGCGTAATACTTGATTTTTGATGACTTGTAGATTTTTTCAATAAGTATGTGAGTTCTTTATGACTAATGTTGAGTCCATGGATTATTCGCACTCTCACACTTCCATCATTGCTAGCCTCTTCGGTACCGTGCATTGCCCTTTCTCACCTTGAGAGTTGGTGCAAACTTCACCTGTGCATCCAAACCCCATGATACGATACGCTCTATCACACATAAACCTCCTTATATCTTCCTCAAAACAGCCACCATACCTACCTACTATGGCATTTCCATAGCCATTCCGAGATATATTGACATGCAACTTTTCACCGTTCCGTTTATTATGACACGCATCATCATTGTCATATTGCCTTGCATGATCATGTAGTTGACATCGTATTTGTGGCAAAGCCACCATTCATAATTCTTTCATACATGTCACTCATGAGTCGTTGCACATCCTGGTACACCGCCGGAGGCATTCATATGGAGTCATATCTTGTTCTAGTATCGAGTTGTAATCATTGAGTTGTAAATAAATAGAAGTGTGATGATCATCATTAATAGAGCATTGTCCCAAAAAAGAGAAAGGCCAAAAAAAGAAGGCCCAAAAAATATAAATATAAATAAAAAGGGGCAATGCTACTATCCTTTTTTCACACTTGTGCTTCAAAGTAGCACCATGATCTTTATGATAGAGAGTCTCTTGTTTTGTCATTTTCATATACTAGTGGGAATTTTTCATTATAGAACTTGGCTTGTATATTCCAACAATGGTCCTCCTCAGGTGCCCTAGGTCTTCGTGAGCAAGCAAGTTGGATGCACACCCACTTAGTTTCTTTTGTTGAGCTTTCATACATTTATAGCTCTGGTGCATCCGTTGCATGGCAATCCCTACTCCTTGCATTGACATCAATTGATGGGAATCTCCCTAGTCCATTGATTAGCCGCGTCAATGTGAGACTTTCTCCTTTTTTGTCTTCTCCACATAACCCCCTTCATTATATTCTATTCCACCCATAGTGCTATATCCATGGCTCATGCTCATGTATCGCGTGAAAGTTGAAAAATTTGGGATTACTACAGTATGAAACAATTGCTTGGCTTGTTATCAGGGTTGTGCATGATGAGAGCATTCTTGTGTGACGAAAATGGAGCATGAACAAACTATATGATTTTGTAGGTATGAACTTTCTTTGGCCATGTTATTTTGAGAAGACATGATTGCTTAGTTAGTATGCTTGAAGTATTATTATTTTTATGTCAATATTAAACTTCTATCTTGAATCTTTCGGATCTGAACATTCTACCACAATAAAGAAAATTACATTGAGAAATGTGTTGGAAGCATTCCACATCAAAAATTCTGTTTTTATCATTTACCTACTCGTGGGAGAGCAGGAATTAAGCCTGGGGATGCTTGATACGTCTCCAACATATCTATAATTTTTTATTGTTCCATGCTATTATATATTCTGTTTTCGATGTTTAATGGGCTTATTTATACACTTTTATATTATTTTTGGGACTAACCTATTAACCAGAGGCCCAACCCAAATTGTTGTATTTTTTTCCTATTTCAGTGTTTCGCAGAAAAAGAATATCAAACGGAGTCCAAACGGAATGAAACCTTCGGGAGTGTGATTTTTGGAACAAACGTGATCCAGAGGACTTGGAGTGGACGTCAAGCAATCAACGAGGAGGCCACGAGGAAGGGGCGCGCCTACCCCCTGGGTGCGCCCTCCACCCTCGTGGGCCCCTCGTGGCTCCACCGACCTACTTCTTCCTCCTATATATACCTACGTACCCTGAAAACATCATAGAGCACCACGAAAACCTAATTCCACCGCCGCAACCTTCTGTACCCGTGAGATCCCATCGTGGGGCCTTTTCCGACGCTCGGTGATACGTCTCCAACGTATCTACTTTTCCAAACACTTTTGCCCTTGTTTTGGACTCTAACTTGCATGATTTGAATGGAACTAACCCGGACTGACGTTGTTTTCAGCAGAATTACCATGGTGTTATTTATGTGCAGCAGCAAACATTCTCGGAATGACCTGAAACTTCACGGAGACACTTTTCAGAAAATAAGAAAAATACCTGCCAAAGATGAAGGCCAGGGGGGCCACCACCTTGCCACGAGGGTGGGGGCGCGCCTGCCCCCTAGGGCGCGCCCCCCTACCTCGTGGGCCCCCTGTTGCGTCTCCGACTCCAACTCCACCTCCATATATTGAGTTTCGATGAGAAAAAATCAAGGAGAAGAAATCATCGCGTTTTACGATACGGAGCCGCCGCCAAGCCCTAAAACCTCTCGGGAGGGCTGATCTGGAGTCCGTTTGGGGATCCGGAGAGGGGAATCCGTCGCCATCGTCATCATCAACCATCCTCCATCACCAATTTCATGATGCTCACCGCCGTGCATGAGTAATTCCATCGTCGGCTTGCTGGACAGTGATGGGTTGGATGGGATCTATCATGTAATCGAGTTAGTTTTGTTAGGGTTTGATCCCTAGTATCCACTATGTTCTGAGATTGATGTTGCTATGACTTTGCTATGCTTAATGCTTGTCACTAGGGCCCGAGTGCCATGATTTCAGATCTGAACCTATTATGTTTTCATCAATATATGAGTGTTCTTGATCCTATCTTGCAAGTCTATAGTCACCTATTATGTGTTATGATCCATTAACCCCGAAGTGACAATAATCGGGATACTTATCGGTGATGACCGTAGTTTGAGGAGTTCATATATTCACTATGTGTTAATGCTTTGTTCCGGTTCTCTATTAAAAGGAGGCCTTAATATCCCTTAGTTCCCGTAAGGACCCCGCTGCCACGGGAGGGTAGGACAAAAGATGTAATGCAAATTCTTTTCCATAAGCACGTATGACTATGTTCGGAATACATGCCTACATTATATCAATAAACTGGAGCTAGTTCTTTGTCACCCTAGGTTATGATTGTTACATGATGAACCGCATCTGGCATAATTCTCCATCACCGATCCATTGCCTACGAGCTTTCCATATATTGTTCTCCGCTTATTTACTTTTCCGTTGCTATTGCTATCATCACTACAAAATACCAAAAACATTACTTTTACTACTGTTACCTTTTCTTACCATTACCACTACTATCATATTACTTTGCTACTAAACACTTTGCTGCAGATATTAAGTTTCCAGGTGTGGTTGAATTGACAACTCAGCTGCTAATACTTGAGAATATTATTTGGCTCCCCTTGTGTCGAATCAATAAATTTGGGTTGAATACTCTACGCTCGAAAACTGTTGCGATCCCCTATACTTGTGGGTTATCAAGACTATTTTCTGGCGCCGTTGCTGGGGAGCATAGCTCTATTCTTTGAGTCACTTGGGATATATATCTGCTTATCATTATGAAGAAATTGAGAGATCCAAAAACCAAGATCTATCCCTCAACTACGAGGGGAGGTAAGGAACTGCCATCTAGCTCTACACTTGATTCACCTTCTGTTTTGAGTAAGCTTGCGACACCTACACCTGCTTCTGCTATTCGTTCTGATATGTCGCATGTTATTGATGATGCCACTTCTGTTATGCATGATACTTATGATGAAACTACCTCTATGCCTGATACTACTGTGCCACTTAGTGCTTTTCTTGATGAATAACTTGCTAGGGCTAGAGAAATTGAAAATATTGAATCTGATGATACTGATGAAAGTGATGATGAAGAACCACTTGCCATCCCTAAGGGTTATGTTTTTGATCAAGATGCTTCTTTAGCTATTTTAGCTTGCAGAAATAGAACTGAACTTAAAAAATTATTAGCTAAATGGAGTAAGCAATCTCTAAATGCTAGAATGAAACCAGACCCTGCTTTTGCTACTTCACCTATCTTTGTTACTGATAAGGATTATGAATTCTCTGTTGATCCTGATATAATTACTTTGGTTGAATCTGATCCTTTTCACGGTTATGAATCTGAAACTGTTGTGGCACATCTTACTAAATTGAATGATATAGCTACCCTGTTCACTAAAGATGAGAGAACTCATTACTTTTATATCCTTAAAATATTTCCGTTCTCATTAAAGGGTGATGCTAAGATATGGTTTAATTCTCTTGATCCTGGTTGTGTGCGTAGTCCCCAGGATATGATTTATTACTTCTCTGCTAAATATTTCCCTGCTCATAAGAAACAAGCTGCTTTAAGGGATATATATAATTTTGTGCAAATTGAAGAAGAGAGTCTCCCACAAGCTTGGGGAGGCTTCTCCAATTACTTAATGCTTTGCCTGATCATCCTCTTAAGAAAAATGAAATACTTGATATCTTTTATAATGGACTAACCGATGCCTCCAGAGATTACCTGGATAGTTGTGCTGGTTCTGTTTTCAGGGAAAGAACACCGGATGAAGCTGAAATTCTATTGAATAATATGTTGATAAATGAAAATATGGACACCTCCGGAGCCAATTCCTGAGCCTATTCCTAAACCAACTCCGAAGAAGAGGGGTATTCTATTTCTCAGTCCTGAAGATATGCAAGAGGCAAAGAAATCTATGAAAGAAAAAGGTATTAAAGCTGAAGATGTTAAGAATTTACCTCCTATTGAAGAAATACATGGTCTTAATTTACCGCCTGTTGAAGAAACATATAATCCAAATCCTTTACCTATTGAAGAAACTCATGGTCTTGATAACCCGACACAGGTAGTAAAGGTAAATTCTCTCTATAGATATGATAAAGTTGTAATTCCATTTGCTAAGTTTGCTAGCCCATGCTTAGATGAGTTTGATAAATTTATGGCTAAGCAAGAAGATTTTAATGCTTATTTTGATAGACAATTAAAATACAATTCAAATATGCTTGGACACTTGGGTGAGTATATGGATAATGTCAAAAGTGAACTTAAACTTATTAGTAAACATGCTTCTATGGTTACCACTAAAGTAGAACAAGTACGTAAAGCTCAAAATGATTTGCTCAATAAATTGAATAGTAAAGATAATGATTATGTTGTTAGAGTGGCTACTAGAACTGGTAGAATGACTCGGGAACCTTTGTATCCTGAAGGCCACCCTAAGAGAATTGAGCAAGATTCTCAGAGAAATAATATAGATGCACCTAGTTCTTCTAAAAAGAAGAAAAAGAAAAATGATAGGACTTTGCATGCTTCTAGTGATCCTATTGTTGAAACACCTGAGAATCCAAATGATATTTCTATTTCTGATGCTGAAACACAACCTGGTAATGAACCTAAAACTAGTGATAATGCTAATGATAATGTTCATGATGATACTCAACCTAGTAATGATAATGACATAGAACCTGTTGTTGATCTTGATAACCCACAATCAAAGAATAAATGTTATGATAAGAAAGATTTTGTTGCTAAGAAACATGGTAAAGAAAGAGAGCCTTGGGTTCAGAAACCCATGCCTTTTCCTCCCAAACCATCCAAGAAAAAGGATGATGAGGATTTTGAGCGCTTTGCTGAAATGATTAGACCTATCTTTTTGCATATGCGATTAACTAATATGCTCAAAACCAATCCTTATGCTAAGTACATGAAAGATATTATTACAAATAAAAGAAAGATACCGGAAGCTGGAATTTCCACCATGCTTGCTAGTTATACTTTTAAGGGTGGAATACCAAAGAAACTTGGAGATCCAGGAGTACCCACTATACCACGCTCCATTAAAAGAAACTATGTTAAAACTGCTTTATGTGATCTTGGGGCCGGTGTTAGTGTTATGACTCTCTCTTTATATCGTAGACTTGATTTGAATAAGTTGACACCTACTGAAATATCTTTGCAAATGGCTGATAAATCAACTGCTATACTTGTCGGTATTTGTGAGGATGTGCCTGTTGTAGTTGCAAACGTTACTATTTTAACGGACTTTGTTATTCTTGATATTCCCGAGGACAATAGTATGTCTATTATTCTTGGAAGACCCTTTTTGAATACTGCAGGGGCTGTTATTGATTGCACTAAAGGCAATGTCACTTTTCATGTTAATGGTAATGAGCACACGGTACACTTTCTGAGGAAACAACCTCAAGTTCATAGTATCAACTCTATTGGAAAAATTCCATCGATTATGTTTGGAAGTTTTGAATTTCCTCTTACTTGTAACGCCCTCGATGCGGCTATATCTCCCATGTGTCGAAGCACGACTTAGAGGCATAACCGCATTGAAAGCAATGTCGCAAGTGAGGTAATCTTCACACAACCCATGTAATACATAAGGGAAAGAGATACATAGTTGGCTTACACTCGCCACTTCACACAATTACATGAATAAAGCATTACATCATCCAGATACAATCAAGGTCCGACTACGGAACCAAAATAAAAGAAGACTACCCCAAATGCTACACAGATCCCCGATCGACCCCAACTGGGCTCCACTACTGATCAACTAGAACGAAACAACACAAAGGACAAGATCTTCATCGAGCTCCTCCTTGAGCTTGGTTGTGTCATCTGCATGGTTCAACGGCACCTGCAAGCTGGTTTTGGAAGTATCTGTGAGCCACGTGGACTCAGCAATCTCGCACCCTCGTGGTCAAGACTATTTAAGCTTATAGGTAGGGCAAAAGGTATGAGGTGGAGCTGCAGCAAGCGACTAGCATATTTGGTGGCTAACATACGCAAATGAGAGCGAGAAGAGAAGGCAAAAGCATGGTCGAACAACTATGATCAAGAAGTGATCCTAGAACAACCTACGTCAAGCATAACTCCAACACCGTGTTCACTTCCCGGACTCCGCTGAGAAGAGACCATCACGGTTACACACGCGGTTGATGCATTTTAATTAAGGTTAACTTCAGGTTTTCTACAACCGGACATTAACAAATTCCCATCTACCCATAACCGCGGGCACGGCTTTCGAAAGTTCAAATCCCTGTAGGGGTGTCCCAACTCAGCCCATCGCAAGCTCTCACGGTCAACGAAGGATATTCCTTCTAGCGGGAAGACCCGATCAGGCTCGGAATCCCGGTTACAAGACATTTCAACAATGGTAAAACAAGACCAGCAAAGCCACCCAGATGTGCCGACAAATCCCGATAGGAGCTGCACATATCTCGTTCTCAGGGCACACCGGATGAGCCAGACGTCGGGTAAGCCAGCCCAGAGTTGCCCCTAGTAGCCTCAGACATCGCTCAGTTGGACCAACACTAAGAGAAGCACTGGCCCGGGGGGGTTAAAATAAGATGACCCTTGAGCCGGCCGACCCAAGGGAAAGAAAAGGCTAGGTGGAAAATGGTAAAACCAATGTTGGGCCTTACTGGAGGAGTTTTATTCAAGGCGAACTGTCAAGGGGTTCCCATTATAACCCAACCGCGTAAGGAACGCAAAATCCAAGAACATAACACCGATATGACGGAAACTAGGGCGGCAAGAGTGGAATAAAACACCAGGCATAAGGCCGAGCCTTCCACCCTTTACCAAGTATATAGATGCATTAATTAAATAAGAGATATTGTGATATCCCAACAAAATAACCATGTTCTGAACATGGAACAAGCTCCAATCTTCACCTGGAACTAACAACGCTATAAGAGGGGCTGAGCAAAGCGGTAACATAGCCAAACAACGGTTTGCTAGGACAAAGTGGGTTCGAGGCTTGGTTTAACGATATGAGAGGCATGATAAGCAAGTGTAGGTATCGTAGCATAGGCATAGCAAAAAAGCGAGCATCTAGCAAGCAAAGATAGAAGTGATTTCGAGGGTATGGCCATCTTGCCTGAAATCCCGCAAGGAAGAAGAACGAGTCCATGAAGAAGACAAACGGACGTAGACGAACGGGTTCTCACAAACGCGACATTACCGGAACCAACCCGAAGAAGCAACACCGGAAAGAAGCACACAACATAGTAAACAAACCACACACAAACATGGTATGATATGCGGGATGCGGTATGTGATGCATATGCATGATTTGGAAAGGAATGGTTGAACCTGGCCTCAACTTGGAAATCCAAGAGTGTCACTCGAAAGGTGAGGTGATTTCGGTTTAAATTGATATAAATATCACCGGAATCGGATGCACGGTTTGGAAATGGCAAGCAAAACAAATATGGCACCGGTCTGCGATAAACAGCAAGTAGCTATCTAAATGCAATAAGATAAATATGCTACAGCACTCAAACATGGCAACAAAATACATGGCAGGGATCCAATCATGAAGCTTAACAAAAGATGAACACTGAGCTACGGCTAATTCATCCATTAACAGGTTCAAACAAGTATGGCAAAAGTGCAAAAGATAACAGGTTTCAGACTTGGTGAAATTAACAACAAATCAGGAATTTATCATCAGGAAGCACACTTTAGAGCATGAAAACTACATGCTACAGGAACATATCATGACAAAGCAAGGCACGGCATGAAGCTACTCAAAGCACTTAACAAAAGTCTATTAGTGACCTTGAGCCAAAAGGGATCAGAAAATACAATTGCAAGCATGTTAACATGGCAAAAACATAAACAGATTCAGACTTAGTGAAAAACTGGAGCATGCAAAATAGTTAACGAGTAGGGATGTTTACGAGCTCGATGCACTCACTACAGAGCATGGCATGACAAACTAAGCATACACCCATGAAGAAGACATGGCATATAAGCTATACATGGCAAGAACAACATCATATCATGCACGGATCAATAGCAACATCCTTGGCAAAATCGCTAAACATGTCAACATTCTCAGGATTCACTTTATAGCAAAAGTAGAGCTCGATTGACTCAAGCTAGGGTGCTCCATAATTGCAAACAAAGACATGGATGGATAGAGCACCACAATGTTAACAAAACATCCTTACTGATCATCCTCAAAAGAGGCATGGATCACTAGGAAACAACATGATCATATGGCATAACGACAAAAACAGAACAAGGACTTAGTGAAATTCGAAGTCCCTGAAATCAGCATTAACGATTACGCTACTTTGCATGCTTGTGCTAGTCACCAAAAATATCACAAAAATACATAGCATACACTCCTGTAAAGATGGCATGGCATATTACAAAACACATGCAGCGCTCAGGATCATATCACGCACACATAAATCATGGCAAAAATGACAAAATGCCATTTGCTGAAATAGATCTGACAAATTCATCACATAGCTCTCTTCCAACAGCATTTTGGGCATCGATATGAGCTCAAATGAAAATGATGCAATGGGATGAAATGATGTACTCGTCGAGATGAACATTTTGATATGCTACACGCCCAAAACGGAGCTACGGATGCGGAGTTATGACATGATGAATATGGCATTAAAATATGCAGATCTGGGGACTTAGCAGTATTTCAGCAAGCGTTATATAGTTACGAGTCGCTCGGGCGGGATTTAGCAGCGGGTCTCACCATGGGCTTCGGCCCAAAACGAAGAGGAGGCGAGGCATGCCGACGGGAGGCTTGGGCTGGGCCTGGAGACTGGGCCGGCTTGCGGGGCCCACGCGGTGGAACGAGCGGGCGAGGCCGCGCCCGACCCCGAGCAGGACGACGGCGGTGGCTTAGGCCGGCGAGGAAGTCCGACGAGCACGGCGGGACGGTTTCCGGCGACGGGCGCGGCGGGGATCGACGGAAACGGGTAGATCCGGCCGTGGGGGGCCCAGATCCGGCGAAGGTAGAGGGCGAGGAGGCCGGCGTCGGTGGCCTGGCTAACTCCGGCGACCCTGTGCGAGAGAGAGAGAGAGAGAGGGTCGGAGGGAGAGAGGAGGAAGGAGAAGAGGCAGGGGCGGCGCGGCCTGGGGGTTGAGGTGGATGACGGCGGACGCGGTGGCCGGCGATGGCGGGGCCGGCGAGC
>NC_041384.1:105041335-105041965 GCF_002162155.2 Triticum dicoccoides | reverse complement strand
CACAGAACTATTTAAGGGTTTCAACGGTGCAAAAGTTCTCAAAAATTCTGAAAAAAATAGTGAACCAACACACCTATAATATAACATGATCCAACGGAGGGATTAAAAAAATACGACTGTATGTGTCCTGGACAAAAAAACAAATAGTTCAGTATATATTTATGTCGTAGTGAGCTGAAATGCTTATTATTTTTGCCGAGGACACATAGATGCATATTTTGACAATCCCTCCGTTGGATCATCTTATTACATTAGAGAGATGCTCTCATATTTATTTCATATTTTTTTGATAACTTTTAAACCATTAAAAGTTTAGCAACCCTTAACTAGTTCTGTGGCAAGCTATGTTAGACACAGTTTTACCTATATATATATATATATATATATATATATATATATATATATATAGGGTGGGTCTATTCTAATAACACCCTTAAGACCTTATTCTAATAACACTCCCGCACTGTAGAAAATCCTGAACCGAACCACACGACAAAGAAAAAAAAGAGGAGCCACCACCCCACCCCACCTCCGTCCTCCTCTCCAGCCCCAACCTCTGCCCGTATCCACCCACTCCCGACCCACCTCCTTCCCCCGTTCTACCCCAAGCACACCTACCGGCCGTGGATC
>NC_041384.1:105030395-105041170 GCF_002162155.2 Triticum dicoccoides | reverse complement strand
TTGATAACTTTTGAACCGTTAAAAGTTTAGGGACACTTAACTAGTTCTGTGCCAAGCTATGGTAGACACAGTTTTACCTATATATATATATATATATATATATATATGTGTGTGTGTGTGTGTGTGTGTGTGTGTGTGTGTGTGTGTGTGTACAGGGAGCTAGGAGAGTCCAAATGAGGTGCGGTTTTCGGCCACGCGATCGTGATCGAACGACCGAGATGATGGAGGAGGTTTAGGTGAGTTTTGGGCCAGTTTGAAAAGGGTGTTGGGCTGCAACACACACGAGGCCTTTTCGGTCCCTCGGTTAACCGTTGGAGTATCAAACGAAGTCCAAATGGTACGAAACTTGACAGGCGGTCTACCGGTAGTAAACCAAGGCCACATGACAAGTCTCGATCCAATCCGAAAACGTTTAACACCCGCACACGAAAAGAGGTGGAAAGGGACACCGGGTGACATAGGAGCGCCGGATTGTAAAACGGACAATGGGAAAAATGCTCGGATGCATTAGACGAACATGTATGCAAATGAAATGCACATAATGACATGATATGAGATGCATGACACACAAGCAATGACAAGGCAACCACAGCGAAAAACTGGGCGACACCTGGCACATCGGTCTCGGGGCGTTACACCTACTGTCAAGAAGAAATATGATATTCTTATTATTGGGGATGTGCATATCCCCGTTGAGGTAACATAGTGTTATTCGAAATTTCTTCGGTTTCATGTTATTCGGAATGAGTTCGTTAACAAGACTTGATCAACCTTGTTAGTGGATTCCTTTTGATGACCATGAGATAGATGAAACTAGAAGGCACAACCTTTTGTACCCCACTTTTACTTTCTGTTATTCATATTAAATAAAATAAAAATAAATATTTTTCTGTCTATTATCTGATTATCCATGCAATATAAAAATACCTCGAAAATAAAAGTTCTCCAAATGCCCTGAAAATTAAATATGATTTTTCTAGAATATTTGAGGATTTATGAAACTCAGAACACACCAGGGGGGCCAACCACCTGCCCACGAGGGTGGAGGGCGCGCCCCCCTGCCTCGTGGGCCCACGGTGGCCCTCCTCCACTTATCCTTTCACCCATACACTCCTTCTTCCTCCTCCAAACACGAATATCCAGCTCAAACCCGAGTCCAAGCTCGTTTTGCTGCCATTTTCGTTCTCCTCGCTCAAAGCACCTCTCACAAAACTGCTTGGAGATATTGTTCCTTGGTATGTGACTCCTCCATTGGTCCAATTAGTTTTTGTTCTAGTGCTTTATTCATTGCAAATTTGTGTTGTTTAGGTGACCCTGTTCTTGAGCTTGCATGTCAAATTTATATGGTCAAAAGTAGTTTTGATGCATGATATAGGCCCTAGGCACTTGTAGGAGTAGTTGCTATCAATATTATTGAGTTTGGTTTAATTTTATTTTGAAGTTACTAAAAATTTCAGAATTTTTTAGAAAATGATGAGGAGACTTTTGAGGGGCTCATCGAGCCAAAGCTCGAAGGAAAAGGTACTGAAGCCTAAGTATAATCTGCCTCGCACCGCAGAGGTTCGGGCGTGTGAATGGCCTTCCGAGGATTTCTTAAGAGCAGTCGGAATTTATGAAGATTTTCATGAATTGGCTCAGACTGCAGGCCTTACCGCTTTCCTCCACGACCAATGCGGTCAGTATCTCTTGCTCACAAATACATTTGTGCAAAACTTTTATTTTCATTCTAGAAACTCACCACCTATGGTGGAGTTTCATTTATATGATGAGCATAAGGAGATGTCACTTTATGATTTTTGTCGGATTTGTTTAGTCCCTTTTGAGGGCAACACAGAAGAACCACATCATGATGATGTGGATGGATTTATTGACACTATCACTGTAGGGGAAACAAGGAAGGTTTTCGATGCACGAATCACTAGCATACACTTTCATGTTTTACGTTACTTTGCATTATTTACTAGTCGTTGCTTAATTGGTCACGGAAACTGTGGAAACCTGAGCATCCCTGATATTATTATTTTGCACCATGGTCTATACGATGATAACTCTTTTAGTATGGGCGGCATTATTGCCAAATGGTTAAGTCTGAACCGTACCAAGGGCCCCATCTTTGGAGGCATCTATGCTACACGCCTAGCTGCACATTTTAACATACCTATTAGGCATGCTGAGAAGGAAGAAAAAGTGTTGCCTCGTGTTTATCTAGATTATAAAAGTATGGTAGCACATGATTTTATTGTTAAGAATAGGGAAGGAGAGCTTAAATATCAATTGTTCTTTAATAAACATCATCCTAAGACTATTACCTTGCCTTCCCCTTCTTTGTTTGATTTGACTGTAGGCACGTACCTTGTTCCGTTGACGGCTATCCATGCCTACCGGAACCCTGCACCAGCCGAGGAGCCAGAGCCGGAACCACAATTTGATCCTTCACGACAGTCTAATTATCAGTGGGATCTGGAGATGATTGTCAACCAGTGGCAATCGGAGCCTTCCTCTTCTGCATCACAGTACGACCCCAACTATTATTATGGATATCTGCCAGGCCAGCCGTGGCCATAGACCAACTTAGGCCAAAAGCCTAAGCTTGGGGGAGTACGTTTTTCTCACCGACATTACATTTATGCTCACACACTCATTGCTAGATGCCAGTGCTCATACTCTTTCATTGTATCATCCATGCTAGTTTATTTTCCTTTTTTATGCTTTCTTCTTGTGTGTTTAATAAACCTTAAGAAAAACCAAAAAATTAGTTGTAGCTTTTAATTAATTTACCTTCCATGCTTGTAGTAGTAATTAAAAAGAAAACCCAAAAATATTTCCTATTCTTCTTTTGCTTGTTGGGAGCTTTCCCGTGTAAATAGTTTTATTTCTTTTCTTTTCTTTAGGGGTCGATAGGAGAAGACCATAATTAAAATGTTGAAGTGGCTCTTATATGCATTATTGTTGATCTGACAAAAGAGCCCATATTGCCTTGTCTTCTCCTGTTTATTGAATGCCTGCATATTCTAGCTTAGTCCAATGCACGTGCACTATTATTATTATTCACATCGTTTGGTCGTGCAAGTGAAGAGCAATTATGATGATATATGATGGACTGGCTGAGATGAGAAAAGCTAGTATGAACCCGACCTCTTTTGTTTTTGTAAATATGATTAGTTCATCGTTCCTGATTCAGCCTATTATGAATAAACATGTTTGCAATGACAACTAGAGATCATAGTTTCTTGTGCCATGCTTGATTAGCTATGAGTTATAATGGTTTACCTTGCGTGCCAACATGCTATTAAAATGGTTATGATGTGGTATGATAGAGTGGTATCCTCCTCTGAATGATTTAAGTGACTTGACTTGGCACATGTTCATGCATGTAGTTGAAACAAAATCAACATAGCCTTCACGATATTTATGTTCATGGTGGATTATATCCTACTCATGCTTGCATTCAGTGTTGATTAATTTTAATGCATGTTCATGACTGTTGTCGCTCTCTAGATGGTCGCTTCCCAATCTTTTGCTAGCCTTCACATGTACTAAGCAGGAATACTGCTTGTGCATCCAACTCCTTAAACCCCAAAGTTATTCCACATGAGTCCACTATACCTACCTATATACGGTATCTACCTGCCGTTCCAAGTAAATTTGTATGTGCCAAACTCTAAACCTTCAAATAAATATCATGTTTTGTATGCTCGAATAGCTCATGTATCAACTAGGGTTGTCTGTATCTTCCATGTTAGGCGGGTTATTCTCAAAGAGGAGTGGACTCCGCTCCTCACTCACGAGATAAATGGCTGGTCACCGGGATGCCCAGTCCCATGCTTTATGCAAACTAAATCAAAATAATTGCAAACAAAACTCCCCCTGGTACTCTTGTTAGTTGGAGGCACTCGTTGTTTCGAGCAAGCCATGGATTGATGCTTGTGGTGGAAGGGGGAGTATAAACTTTACCATTCTGTTTGCGAACCGCCTATAATGTGTGTAGCATGGAAGATATCGCCATCTCTTGGTTGTTATGTTGACAATGAAAGTATACCGCTCAAAATATTATTCACCTCTATTTCAAAAACCGAGCTCTGGCACCTCTACAAATCCCTGCTTCCCTCTGCGAAGGGCCTATCTATTTACTTTTATGCTGAGTCATCACCCTCTTATTAAAAAGCACCAGTTGGAGAGCACTGTTGTCATTTGCATTCATTATTGTTAGTTTACATTGAGTATGACTTGACTAGATCTCTTTTACCATGAATTACAATGTCTAGTCAGTCCTTGGTCTTTAAAGGTGCTCTGCATTTATGTTTTGCGGTCTCAGAAAGGGCTAGTGAGATACCATCCTGTTATATCATATTGTGATTTTTTTTGAGAAAGTGTTGTCATCCGAGTTTTATTATTATGGCTCGCTAGTTGATTATGCTATTGATATGAGTAAACTTGAGACCTATGTGTTATTGTGAATGTGGTTAGTTATAATCTTTGCTGAAAACTTGAATGCTGGCTTTACATATTTAAAACAACAAGAGCAAACAGAGTTTGTAAAAGTTTTTCTTTATCACTTTCAGTTTGTCAACTGAATTGCTTGAGGACAAGCAAAGGTTTAAGCTTGGGGGAGTTGATACGTCTCCAATGTATCTACTTTTCCAAACACTTTTGCCCTTGTTTTGGACTCTAACTTGCATGATTTGAATGGAACTAACCCGGACTGACGTTGTTTTCAGCAGAATTACCATGGTGTTATTTATGTGCAGGAGCAAACGTTCTCGGAATGACCTGAAACTTCACGGAGACACTTTTCAGAAAATAAGAAAAATACCTGCCAAAGATGAAGGCCGGGGGGGCACCACCTTGCCACGAGGGTGGGGGCGCACCCCCTACCTCGTGGGCCCCCTGTTGCGTCTTCGACTCCAACTCCACCTCCATATATTGAGTTTCGATGAGAAAAAAATCAAGGAGAAGAAATCATTGCGTTTTACGATATGGAGCCGCCTCCAAGCCCTAAAACCTCTCGGGAGGGCTGATCTGGAGTCCGTTCGGGGCTCCGGAGAGGGGAATCCGTCGCCATCGTCATCATCAACCATCCTCCATCACCAATTTCATGATGCTCACCGCTGTGCGTGAGTAATTCCATCGTAGGCTTGCTGGACGGTGATGGGTTGGATGGGATCTATCATGTAATCGAGTTAGTTTTGTTAGGGTTTGATCCCTAGTATCCACTATGTTCTGAGATTGATGTTGCTATGACTTTGCTATGCTTAATGCTTGTCACTAGGGCCCGAGTGTCATGATTTCAGATCTGAACCTATTATGTTTTCATCAATATATGAGTGTTCTTGATCCTATCTTGCAAGTCTATAATCACCTATTATGTGTTATGATCCGTTAACCCCGAAGTGACAATAATCGGGATACTTACCGGTGATGACCGTAGTTTGAGGAGTTCATGTATTCACTATGTGTTAATGCTTTGTTCCGGTTCTCTATTAAAAGGAGGCCTTAATATCCCTTAGTTTCCATAAGGACCCCGCTGCCACGGGAGGGTAGGACAAAAGATGGCATGCAAGTTCTTTTCCATAAGCACGTATGACTATGTTCGGAATACATGCCTACATTATATCAATAAACTGGAGCTAGTTCCGTGTCACCCTAGGTTATGACTGTTACATGATGAACCGCATCTGGCATAATTCTCCATCACCGATCCATTGCCTATGAGCTTTCCATATATTGTTCTCCGCTTATTTACTTTTCCATTGTTATTGCTATCATCACTACAAAATACCAAAAACATTACTTTTACTACTGTTACCTTTTGTTACCGTTACCACTACTATCATATTACTTTGCTACTAAACACTTTGCTGCAGATATTAAGTTTCCAGGTGTGGTTGAATTGACAACTCAGCTGCTAATACTTGATAATATCCTTTGGCTCCCCTTGTGTCGAATCAATAAATTTGGGTTGAATACTCTACCCTCGAAAACTGTTGCGGTCTCCTATACTTGTGGGTTATCACTCCGCCAGAGGGGGCATCGATCGCAGAGGGCTTCTACATCAACACCATAGCCTCTCCGATGATGTGTGAGTAGTTTACCTCAGACCTTTGGGTCCATAATTTTAGCTAGATGGCTTCTTCTCTCTCTTTGGATCTCAATACAAAGTTCTCCTCGATTCTCTTGGAGATCTATTCAATGTAATCTTCTTTTGCGGCGTGTTTGTCGAGATCCGATGAATTGTGGGTTTATGATCAAGATTATCTATGAACAATATTTGAATCTTCTCTGAATTCTTTTATGTATGATTGATTATCTTTGCAAGTCTCTTCGAATTTTCAGTTTGGTTTGGCCTACTAGATTGATCTTTCTTGCAATGGGAGAAGTGCTTAGCTTTGGGTTCAATCTTGTGGTGCTCGATCCCAGTGACAGTAGGGGAAACGACATGTATTGTATTGTTGCCATCGAGGATAAAAAGATGGGGTTTATATCATATTGCATGAGTTTATCCCTCTACATCATGTCATCTTGCATAAAGCGTTACTCTATTCTTATGAACTTAATACTCTAGATGCATGCTGGATAGCGGTCAATGTGTGGAGTAATAGTAGTAGATGCAGGTAGGAGTCAGTCTACTTGTCACGGATGTGATGCCTATATACATGATCATACCTAGATATTCTCATAACTATGCTCAATTCTATCAATTGCTCGACAGTAATTTGTTCACCCACCGTAATACTTATGCTATCTTGAGAGAAGCCACTAGTGAAACCTATGGCCCCCGGGTCTATCTTCCATCATATTAATCTTCCGTCAATTAGCTATTTCTGGCACCGTTTATTTTGCAATTTTTACTTTCAATCTACATCATAAAAATACCAAAAATATTTATCTTAGTATTATTATCTCTATCGGATCTCACTCTTGCAAGTGGCCGTGAAGGGATTGACAACCCCTTTATCGCGTTGGTTGCGAGGTTATTATTTGTTTGTGTAGGTACGAGGTGACTTGCGCGTGGTCTTCTACTAGATTGATATCTTGGTTCTCAAAAACTGTGGGAAATACTTACGCTGCTTTGCTGTATCACCCTTTCCTCTTCAAGATAAAACCAACGCATGCTCAAGAGGTAGCAACGGGCGGGTGGCAGCTGTTGGGGAACGCAATATTTCAAAAAAATCCTATGATCACGCAAGATATATCTAGGAGATGCATAGCAATGAGAGGGGAGAGTGTGTCTACGTACCCTCGTAGACCGAAAGCGGAAGCATTTATCAACGCGGTTGATGTAGCCGTACACCTTCACGATCCGTCCCAATCAAGTACCGAACATACGGCACCTCCGCGTTCAGCACACTTTCATGTAACGCCCTCGATGCGACTATAGCTCCCACCTGTCGAGGCACGACTTAGAGACATAATCGCATTGAAGGCATATGTCGCAAGTTAGGCAATCTTCACAACATCCCATGTAATATAATAATGAAAGGGAAGATAACATAGTTGGCTTACACTCGCCACGTCAATCAAGTACATAAATAACATTACATCATCCAAACACTCATGGCCCGACTACGGCGCCAAAATAAAAGAGAACCCAACATGCGACACGGTCCCAATCACCCCCAACTGGGCACCACTACTGATCATCGGGAAAGGAAACATAGTATCGTTGAGAGACTTCGTCAAACTCCCACTTGAGCTCGTATGCGTCTCCCGGAGCGGAATCATCAGGCCCTGCATCTGGTGTAATAGTAATCTGTGAGCCACAGGGACTTAGCAATCTCGCACCCTCGCGATCAAAACTATTTGAGCTTATAGGAATGGCAAGGTAAAATATGAGTGGAGCTGCAGCAAGCGACTAGCAAGTATGGTGGCTAACTTATTCGCAAAGGAGAGCGAGAAGAGGAGGCAAGGCACGAGCGAGAAACTAGAGAACAACCTGTGCAAACATTACTCCAACACCGTGTCCACTTCCCGGACTCTGCCGAGAAGGGGCCATCACGGTAACACACTCGGTTGATTCATTTAAATTAAGTTAAGGTTCAAGTTATCTACAATCGACATTAACAAATTCCCATCTGCCCATAACCGCGGGCACGGCTTTGGAAAGTTCAATCCCTGCAGGGGAGTCCCAACTTAGCCCATGACAAGCTCTCATGGTCAACGAAGAAATATACCTCCTCCCAAGACATTCCGATCAGACTCGGTATCTCAGTAACTCAAGACACTTCGACAGGTTAAAACCAATCCAGCAACACTGCCCGAATGTGCCGACAAATCCCGATAGGAGCTGCACATATCTCTTTCTCAGGGCACACTCAGATGAGCAAGACGTCGGGTAGGCCAGCCCAGAGTTGCCCCTGGTAGCCCCGGACATCGCTCGGTTGGACCAACACTCAGAGGAGCACTAGCCCGGGGGGGTTAAAATAAGATGACCCTTGAGTCTGCAGAACCCAAGGGAAAGAAAAGACTAGGTGGCGAATGGTAAGACCAATGTTGGGCATTGCTGGAAAAGCTTTAATCAAGGCGAACTATCAAGGGGTTCCCATTATAACCCAACCACGTAAGGAACGCAAAAACCGGGAACATAACACCGATATGACGGAAACTAGGGTGGCAAGAGTGGAACAAAACACTAGGCGAGAGGCCGAGCCTTCCACCCTTTACCAAGTATATAGATGCATTAAGATAACATGGCAATATAATGATATCCCAACAAGTAAATCAATGTTCCAACAAGGAACGGCCTCCAATCTTCACCTGCAACTAGCAACGCTATAAGAGGGCTGAGCAAAGTGGTAACATAGCCAATCAATGGTTTGCTAGGACAATGGTGGGTTAGAGGTTTGACATGGCAATTTGGGAGGCTTGCAAGCAAGTGGTAGGCATCGTAGCAATGGCATACCAAAAGAGCGAGCAAACTAGCATAGCAAAGATAGTAGTAATTTCGAGGGTATGAACATCTTGCCTGCACAGTTGTCAGAGTTGACTGGATCCTCGAAAGCAAAATCAACGGGCTCCTCGTTAGTGAACTCGTCTCTCGGCTCTACCCAAACAAGACAAACAAGCAACAAGGATTCAATCAACCACGTGCAAACTCAAACAACACGATGCAAAGATGATATGCTATGCGGGGTGCGATGCGGGATGCAAAATGCAAGATATGATAGGAAATGCATGAACCTGGCCTCAACTTGGAATTCCAAGTGTGCCACTGGAAAGATGAGATGAAATCTCTTGAAAACGATATAAAGAACGCCGGAATCGGAGTTACGGTTTGGAAATGGCAAGCGATTCAAATATGACACCGGTCTGCGATTTACAGCAAGTAGGCATCTAAATGCAATGAGATGAACATGCTACAGCACCCAAACATGGCAACAAAATACATGGCAGGGAAGCATTCAAGATGCTTAACAAAAGTCTAGCACTGAGCTACGGCCAATTCATCCATTAACAGGTTCAAACAAGCATGGCAAAAACGCAAATGGTAAAACAGATCTCAGACTTAGTGAAATTAACACTTGTCTGGAATTTCAGATCATATGGCCCTCTTCGGAGCAACAAAACAACATGCTACAGGACCTGAACATGACAAAGTAAAGCATGGCATGGAGCTACTCAAAGAGCTTAACAAAAGTCCCTTAGTGACCTTGAGCCAAAAGGGATCCCAAAATATACTAACGAGCACACGAACATAGCAAAAACATAATCAGTTTTTAGACTTAGTGAAAACTGGGACATGCTGAAACATAACTCACGAAGGCATGTTTATGAGCTCGATGCACTCACCACGGTGCAAGTCATGGCAAGACAAGTATGCATCCCTTAAGAAGGCACAAAATTCAAGCTAGACATGGCAAGAACAATGGCATAGCATGCACGGATCAACTACAATAACATCGGCAAAATCGCAAACAAGTTGACGATCTGCCCAGATTTCCAACGAAGCAAAAGTAGATCTCGATTGACTCAAGCTAGGGTGCTCCATAATTGCAAACAAAGACATGGATGGATATCGCACTACAATATTAACAAAACTCCCTTACTGATCATCCTCAAAAGAGGCACGGATCACTAGGAAACAGCAAGAACATATGGCATCATGAGATAAACAATCCCAGGACTTAGTGAAATCACGAAGTCCCTGAAAACAGAATTAGCAAGTGCACCACTTTGCAAGCTTGCACAAGTCACCACACACATCCTAAAAATACATGGGTTGCACCTCTGGATAGATGACAAAACCCTTAACAAAACATATGAAGAACTCACGGGCATATCAAGCACACATTAATCATGGCAAAAATGACAAAAGTGCTAAACGGAGTAACATATCTGACAATTAACTCAAGTAGCCCTCTTCTAACAGCATTTCGGGCATCAAGATGAACTCTAATGAAAATGATGCAATGGAATGAAATGATGTACTCTCTGATATAAACATTTTGATATGCTATACGCCCAAATCGGAGCTACGGATGCAAAGTTACGGGGCCCCGAACAGAGGCACTTGGATCTACAGATTTCAGGACTTAGTGAAAAATATACCCTCTGGAAAACTGGAGGGGGTGATGCTGGACGAGGAGATCCGGGCGAGGCGAGGTCGCGTTTGGATGGAGGGACCGGTGGATCTGGTCCACTCCGGGTGGGTCCGGCCGGATTCTTCTCCGGCGAGCTCCGTGAGCTCCAGCGATGGCGGCGGCGGGGCATGGCGGCGACCAGGGCCGGAGCAGGGCGGCGCGGGCGCGGCGTGCGGTGACCGGACCGGCGAGATGGAG
>NC_041384.1:104993168-105029781 GCF_002162155.2 Triticum dicoccoides | reverse complement strand
GGCGAAGATCCGGCAAGGCGATCGGAGCCGGGCGGCTCAGGCAGCTCGGCCGGGCGGTGGTGGATCTGGGCCCGCGCGGGCCTGCAACGGGCTCCACGGCCGCGGCGGCGGGGAGGAGCGGGAGACCACTTGGCGCGCCGTGAGTGGAGGGGAGCGGCGGCGGGGCGACGTGGCAACACCGGATTGGCTGGAGTGATGTGGCCGGCGGTGGTGGACATGTCCGGCGGGGCCGTTTTTCGTCCGGCGGCGCGGAGAGGAGAGATCTAGGGTTTGATCCAGATTTGGAAATGGGGGAGGTATATATAGGCATAGAGGGAGCTAGGAGAGTCCAAATGAGGTGCGGTTTTCAGCCACGCGATCGTGATCGAATGCTCTAGGACATGGAGCAGAGTTTGGTGGGTTTTGGGCCAAATTGGAGGGGTGTTGGGCTGCAACACACACGAGGCCTTTTCGGTCCCTCGGTTAACCGTTGGAGTATCAAACGAAGTCCAAATGTTACGAAACTTGACAGGCGGTCTACCGGTAGTAAACCAAGGCCGCTTGGCAAGTCTCGGTCCAATCCGGAAATGTTTAATCCCCAAACACGAAAGAAAGCTAAAAAAGACCACCGGAGGAGAACGGAGCGCCGGAATGCAAAACGGACAACGGGGAAAATGCTCGAACGCATGAGACGAACACGTATGCAAATGCAATGCACATGATGACATGATATGAGATGCATGACACGCAAGCAAAGACAATGCAACAACAGCGAATAACTGCACGACACCTGGCACATCGGTCTCGGGGCATTACAGCACTCCACCACTACGAGAGGATCTCGTCCCGAGATCTAGAATCGCACCGGAGGGAAAACGGAAGAGAAAAAGAAAAGGTAAAACTAAGTTGCTTCTTTTGACAAACGAGTGAAACCACGGACCTTGAGAGGTTGAACAAATTGAAAGAAATGAAACAACAGAGAAGAACAAAGTTCACAACACTCCGTTAAGAAAGAGGAAAAGAAGGAACCGATTCGGGTAGCACTCCGGTTGAGAAGGGATGCAAGACTTGATAAAATGAGAGAACTTGAGCAAAAGGGACACAACACTCCGGTTAAATGGATAAGCCAAGAAAAGAACACGATCCTGACAAAACAAGAAGATGGGTTTGAAGAGAGCACGCTTACAACACATGCTAGAACGGAATTGTTGGAAAACCAACAACGAAAAGATAAGCTTGATATGGTCTTGCGGAATACATCTCAATTATGAGGTGACAACCTGCCACTCGCGGGAAAAGAATTGTATTGATAAGAACAAGGAGACGAGAAATTATTTCACCGGGAGGATAGATGAAGAACTTGGGTCATTTATGAGCACCATAAATAGCAACAGTCCTTAGGGATGGCCCAAGATAAATCCCAATGACGAGATTGATGGATTTAAAATATCTCATACTTGACAACATGTGAATCATGAAAAACATGAACTCAAATTATCAAGAATGACATAACACCACCTCAAAAGATAAGGAAGAACAATTGCACTCCAGATTACAAAATGAAGAAAGCTAGAGCTCCTCTGAAAAGAAAGTTTCTGAACGCCTCGAGAACTGATTAAGTCCTTGATGAACCCATCATGTAGAACCTTCATGAAGAACTCCGGTAATAAAAGAATGATCAAACGAAAGGAAAGATAAGTTGAAAAACACAAGGTGAAACCTTGCAATGATTAGATGGACCTTAGCAACGAGATAAAGAGAAAACTTGGCACTCCGGTAAAGAAAGATGAACAAATGGAAACAAGAATTTGATGAGCCTCCGGAATAAGGAATTAATATCTTGGGTGAAACAAGAATAAGAATTACATTATGCTTATCCTTCACCATTTTAAATTGATGACAAGCAACGGATTTGGCATACTACTTATTCTCGTAGAAAGGATTAAGATAGATATTGCGCAAACTTGAGAAAGTCTTCAACGATCCACCGGTAGAATTTAGAAAGCACGGATGCATAGATATATACACGAAGGAAGAAAACTCTTGAACGAACCACCGTAAGAATTAAAATAAATGAAGTAAAGGGATGAATCACCGGTTAGAATTAGCAAATACATGAAGATGCTTGAGAGGATTTAGATACATGAGAACGACGAGATCACGAGCCGATTAAAGATCACTTGAACAAAGCACCGGTATGATTTAGAGTATGCGAGCTGAAAGCTGGACTGAATCAATCTTAGATGATGGGCTCTGGATAATCCGACAGAAAATACTCTGAATTACTCCGAATGAGTGAAAAGAATTTTCACAATCGAATACAATTATGAGAGGATGACATCACGAATCTTGAAAAGAATGAAGCGAGATTGAGAGAAAAATCTTCTTCGGTCTTCAAATACAGAGAATGACGATGAGAGACACCACCATGAATTATTGAGACACTCCGGGATGATTAAAAGAGGAGAGGTTGAGCCAACGATGAAAGAATTTGAAAGATCAAGGGGAAAGGCATTTGACTGATGATAATTCATTCTTACGTCAATTTTGAAATGAATTTGAGAATAACTCCGGAAAAATAAGAAGAGTCAGGTAAGATCCTGGAAAAAGACCTGTGGGTTAGGGCCCACTCAAAAGAAACACCGTAAAACGATTTAAAAGAGAGGCTGCACCGGTTGAATTAAATGACATGAATGAGATAACAATCTCGAAAGAGCTTGAAAGGATCTTGAATGACAAGACGAGCCTTTTGAGAAAACTTGAGCACGCCGAAACAAATGAATAGCGAGAAGTGAATTATTATGAAGTGCACCGGTATGAGAAGGCATTGAAATGAGGAAAAGGATATGACCAACAAAGCTTGAATTGGATCCACTGGAGAAGAAGAGAATGAAGAATGACGAACGAGTAGAGCATCTTCATGAGAAACACCGGGTAAAAACATGAAGGAAAAAGAATGGAGAGACTTCCATCAGTAAAATGGATAGTGATTAAGAAATCTGAATCCTTGAAGAAAAAGGGTGGGTGGGTGGGAAAACAAAGACAACTTGGAACGAATGAAGCAAACACTGTTGAGAAAGCTGAGATTGAATCATGCGGATGTTGCCATGACCGGATCCACTTGAAGAGAAACACGCCGGTTTAAAAGAAATTGGCATGACAATCTCGATTATCATGAAGGATTAGTGTTCACATCGAGGTATGAGAACACCGCTTAAGAAAAGGGATGGAATCAACATTTGACTTCGGAGCAACTCGAATACCACAACTCCAAAACAAAACAAAGGATTGGCTTGCAAAATAAGCCGGAACAAACATATGATAGAGATTTCGTCCGAAGTTTTCGTGGTGGGGCCTACACGGGCTCGATCGTACAGCACCATCATGTACAAGGCAGTGCACATGACATACGAAGCGTCCCCGAGTCGGCATAGCCAAGGACTCTTTAAGACACAACGAGATCATTGTAAAACCGACCGTGAATAGGCGGACCACTAGACGTCGAACCCCAATTTCAAATCATACATCTGTCGGAAAGATATCCTAAGAGCTACTTGAATTCCCACTTATGAAACTCCCGAACCTTTCCGGTTATGCAATCAGGTGTTGGGGATACAGGGGAAGCATAATATCTCACCCAAACTAGCAAATCCTACATCCAGTTGTATCCATCCTTCAACACATAACCAAGAAACCTTCGGAAACCATCTACCTCAACCTTCGAAAAGCATCCGTTATACAAGTTATGGTGATACTCCCGAACTCCCGCCCCAGTACTGGGTGGCGTCGAGGTTATCTCACCAACGAACTGCATAAAAGAGATTTTCGATGTCGGCATACTAAACTCAGGTATTCCAGAACTGCAACGATAAAATTATGATGACAACACCTCAGAGCTCAACTCCCCGGGACACTTCCACTAAACCCCTGACAGGAGGCACCAAGACAGTGTTCTCATCATAAAACCATCGGAACGATTCCAAGATACCCGCGTGATCCTAAAAAAAATTTGTGAAATTCGAGAAGAGAAGAGTCAAAACTCTACGTCAGGATGCCTTACCAGAGCGATGAGGAGACTGGGAAGTAAAAAGAGTTCCTAAACTCTCCGATATATAATTCCTAATGACTCAAAACATTTTTCTAGACACAACTCGGCCGCTAAAAAAACGATCAAGCAATGGGGCTCCTAAGCTCGTACGCGTCTCCCGGAGCGGAATCATCAGGCCCTGCATCTGGTGTAATAGTAATCTGTGAGCCACAAGGACTCGGCAATCTCGCACCCTCGCGATCAAAACTATTTGAGCTTATAGGAATGGCAAGGTAAAATATGAGTGGAGCTGCAGCAAGCGACTAGCAAGTATGGTGGCTAACTTATTCGCAAAGGAGAGCTAGAAGAGGAGGCAAGGCACGAGCGAGAAACTAGAGAACAACCTGCGCAAACATTACTCCAACACCGTGTCCACTCCCCGGACTCCGCCGAGAAGGGGCCATCACGGTAACACACTCGGTTGATTCATTTAAATTAAGTTAAGGTTCAAGTTATCTACAACCGGACATTAACAAATTCCCATCTGCCCATAACCGCGGGCACGGCTTTCGAAAGTTCAATCCCTGCAGGGGAGTCCCAACTTAGCCCATGACAAGCTCTCACGGTCAACGAAGGAATATACCTCCTCCCAAGACATTCCGATCAGACTCGGTATCTCGGTAACTCAAGACACTTCGACAGGTTAAAACCAATCCAGTAACACCGCCCGAATGTGCCGACAAATCCCGATAGGAGCTGCACATATCTCTTTCTCAGGGCACACTCAGATGAGCAAGACGTCGGGTAGGCCAGCCCAGAGTTGCCCCTGGTAGCCCCGGACATCGCTCGGTTGGACCAACACTCAAAGGAGCACTGGCCCGGGGGGGTTAAAATAAGATGACCCTTGAGTCTGCAGAACCCAAGGGAAAGAAAAGGCTAGGTGGCGAATGGTAAGACCAATGTTGGGCATTGCTGGAAAAGCTTTAATCAAGGCGAACTATCAAGGGGTTCCCATTATAACCCAACCGCGTAAGGAACACAAAAACCAGGAACATAACACCGATATGACGGAAACTAGGGCGGCAAGAGTGGAACAAAACACTAGGCGAGAGGCCGAGCCTTCCATCCTTTACCAAGTATATAGATGCATTAAGATAACATGGCAATATAATGATATCCCAACAAGTAAATCAATGTTCCAACAAGGAACGGCCTCCAATCTTCACCTGCAACTAGCAACGCTATAAGAGGGGCTGAGCAAAGCGGTAACATAGCCAATCAACGGTTTGCTAGGACAATGGTGGGTTAGAGGTTTGACATGGCAATTTGGGAGGCTTGCAAGCAAGTGGTAGGCATCGTAGCAATGGCATAGCAAAAGAGCGAGCAAACTAGCATAGCAAAGATAGTAGTGATTTCGAGGGTATGAACATCTTGCCTGCACAGTTGTCAGAGTTGACTGGATCCTCGAAAGCAAAATCAACGGGCTCCTCATTAGCGAACTCGTCTCCCAGCTCTACCCAAACAAGGCAAACAAGCAACAAGGATTCAATCAACCACGTGCAAACTCAAACAACACGATGCAAAGATGATATGCTATGCAGGGTGCGATGCGGGATGCAAAATGCAAGATATGACAGGAAATGCATGAACCTGGCCTCAACTTGGAATTCCAAGTGTGTCACTGGAAAGATGAGATGAAATCGCTTGAAAACGATATAAAGAACGCCGGAATCGGAGTTACGGTTTGGAAATGGCAAGCGATTCAAATATGACATCGGTCTGCGATTTACAGCAAGTAGGCATCTAAATGCAATGAGATGAACATGCTACAGCACCCAAACATGGCAACAAAATACATGGCAGGGAAGCATTCAAGATGCTTAACAAAAAACTAGCACTGAGCTACGGCCAATTCATCCATTAACTGGTTCAAACAAGCATGGCAAAAACGCAAATGGTAAAACAGATCTCAGACTTAGTGAAATTAACACTTGTCTGGAATTTCAGATCATATAGCCCTCTTCGGAGCAACAAAACAACATGCTACAGGACCTGAACATGACAAAGTAAAGCATGGCATGGAGCTACTCAAAGAGCTTAACAAAAGTCCCTTAGTGACCTTGAGCCAAAAGGGATCCCAAAATATACTAACGAGCACACGAACATAGCAAAAACATAATCAGTTTTTAGACTTAGTGAAAACTGGGACATGCTGAAACATAACTCACGAAGGCATGTTTACGAGCTCGATGCACTCACCACGGTGCAAGTCATGGCAAGACAAGCATGCATCCCTTAAGAAGGCACAAAATTCAAGCTAGACATGGCAAGAACAATGGCATAGCATGCACGGATCAACTACAATAACATCGGCAAAATTGCAAACAAGTCGACGATCTGCCCAGATTTCCAACGAAGCAAAGGTAGAGCTCGATTGACTCAAGCTAGGGTGCTCCATAATTGCAAACAAAGACATGGATGGATATAGCACTACAATATTAACAAAACTCCCTTACTGATCATCCTCAAAAGAGGCACGGATCACTAGGAAACAACAAGAACATATGGCATCATGAGATAAACAATCCCAGGACTTAGTGAAATCACTAAGTCCCTGAAAACAGAATTAGCAAGTGCACCACTTTGCAAGCTTGCACAAGTCACCACACACATCCTAAAAATACATGGGTTGCACCTCTGGATAGATGACAAAACCCTTAACAAAACATATGAAGAACTCACGGGCATATCAAGCACACATTAATCATGGCAAAAATGACAAAAGTGCTAAACGGAGTAACATATCTGACAATTAACTCAAGTAGCCCTCTTCTAACAGCATTTCGGGCATCAAGATGAACTCTAATGAAAATTATGCAATGGAATGAAATGATGTACTCTCTGAGATAAACATTTTGATATGCTATACGCCTAAATAGGAGCTATGGATGCAAAGTTACGGGGGCCCGAACAGAGGCACTTGGATCTGCAGATTTCAGGACTGTGAAAAATATACCCTCTGGAAAACTGGAGGGGGTGATGCGGGACGAGGAGATCCGGGCGAGGCGAGGTCGCGTTTGGATGGAGGGACCAGTGGATCTGGTCCACTCCGGGTGGGTCCGGCCGAATTCTTCTCCGGCGAGCTCCGTGAGCTCCGGCGATGGCGGCGGCGGGGCATGGCGGCGACCAGGGCCGGAGCAGGGCGGCACGGGCGCGGCGTGCGGTGACCGGACCGGCGAGATGGAGGCGGCGGCCGGCTCCGGCGAGCTTGGCCTTGGCGGCGGGCGGCGGAGGTGCGAGGCAGGGAGGCTGGCGAGGCGGAGGACGGGCGGCGGCGTGCTCCGGTTGCCGGAGTTGGTCGCCGGCGACGGCGCGAAGGCGGCGGCGAAGATCCGGCAAGGCGATCGGAGCCGGGCGGCTCAGGCAGCTCGGCCGGGCGGTGGTGGATCTGGGCCCGCGCGGGCCTGCAACGGGCTCCGCGGCCGCGGCGGCGGGGAGGAGCGGGAGACCACTTGGCGCGCCATGAGTGGAGGGGAGCGGCGGCGGGGCGACGTGGCAACACCGGATTGGCTGGAGTGATGTGGCCGGCGGTGGTGGACATGTCCGGCGGGGCCGTTTTTCGTCCGGCGGCGCGGACAGGAGGGATCTAGGGTTTCATCCGGATTTGGAAATGGGGGAGGTATATGTAGGCATAGAGGGAGCTAGGAGAGTCCAAATGAGGTGCGGTTTTCAGCCCCGCGATCGTGATCGAACACTCTAGGACATGGAGCAGAGTTTGGTGGGTTTTGGGCCAAATTGGAGGGGTGTTGGGCTGCAACACACACGAGGCCTTTTCGGTCCCTCGGTTAACCGTTGGAGTATCAAACGAAGTCCAAATGGTACGAAACTTGACAGGCGGTCTACCGATAGTAAACCAAGGCCGCTTGGCAAGTCTGTGTCCAATCCGGAAATGTTTAATCCCCAAACACGAAAGAAAGCTAGAAAAGACCACCGGAGGAGAACGGAGCGCCGGAATGCAAAACGGACAACGGGGAAAATGCTCGAACGCATGAGACGAACACGTATGCAAATGCAATGCACATGATGACATGATATGAGATGCATGCCACGCAAGCAAAGACAACACAACAACAGCGAATAACTGCACGACACCTGGCACATCGGTCTCGGGGCGTTACAGTTCAGCTCGATGACGTCCTTGCCTTCTTGATCCAAAAAGAGGGGTGAAGTAGTAGATGAGTTCCAGCAGCACGACGGCGTGGTGACGGTGTTGGTGAAGAACAATCTCCGCAAGGCTTCGCCTAAGCACTACGAAAACTATGACGGAGGATAAACTAGAGGGGACGGGGTTGCCGGCACACGGCTTGGTGTTTCTTGATGTGTCTTGGGTGCTAGCCCTACCCCTCTATTTATATGTTGAGCCATGGGGTCAAAACTTGGAGTAAAAGCCTACACAAAGTCAGTTTCACTCGAAAGGCAAGAGTCCTTCTCGGACTCCAGGACCAGACGCCAGGGTTCCCAGCGTCTGGACCCAGACGCCAGGGACCCTGGCATCTGGCCCCTGGACTCCGCAAAACTTCCTTTTGTGCTTTACAAAAACCTTGTGGGCTTTCCCTTTGGCCCAAATAAAGTGTTCTCATACCCAAACATTTCGGGAAACATCCGGAACCCTTCCAGAGACCAAACACTATTATCCCATATATCAACTTTATATCTGGACCACTCTGGAGTTCCTCGTCATGTCCGTGATCTCTCCGGGACTCCGAACAACATTCGGTCACCAACATACATAACTCATATAATACTATATCGTCAACGAACGTTAAGCGTGCAGACCCTACGGCTTCGAGAACTATGTAGACATGACTGAGACTCATCTCCGGTCAATAACCAATAGCGGAACCTGGATGCCCATATTGGCTCCTACATATTCTATGAAGATCTTTATCGGTCGAACCGCATAACAACATACGTTGTTCCCTTTGTCATCAGTATGTTACTTGCCCGAGATTCGATCATCGGTATCATCATACCTAGTTCAATCTTGTTACCGGCAAGTCTCTTTACTCATTCCGTAATGCAACATCCCGCAACTAACTTATTAGTCACATTGCTTGCAAGGCTTATAGTGATGTGCATTACCCAGAGGGCCCAAAGATACCTCTCCGACTATCGGAGTGACAAATCCTAATCTTGATCTATGCCAACTCAACAAACACCATCGAAGACACCTGTAGAGCATCTTTATAATCACCCAGTTACATTGTGACGTTTGATAGCACACTAAGTGTTCCTCCGGTATTCGGGAGTTGCATAATCTCATAGTCATAGGAACATGTATAAGTTATGAAGAAAGCAATAGCAATAAACTAAACGATCATAGTGCTAAGCTAACGGATGGTCAAGTCAATCACATCATTCTCTAATGATGTGATCCCGTTCATCAAATGACAACTCATGTCTATGGCTAGGAAACTTAACCATCTTTGATTAACGAGCTAGTCAAGTAGAGGCATACTAGTGACACTCTGTTTGTCTATGTATTCACACATGTACTAAGTTTCTGGTTAATAAAATTCTAGCATGAATAATAAACATTTATAATGATATAAGGAAATATAAATAACAACTTTATTATTGCCTCTAGGGCATATTTCCTTCAGTCTCCCACTTGCACTAGAGTAAATAATCTAGATTACATTGTAATGATTCTAACACCCATGGAGTCTTGGTGTTGATCATGTTTTGCTCGTGAGAGAGGCTTAGTCAACGGGTCTGCAACATTCAGATCCGTATGTATCTTGCAAATCTCTATGTCTCCCTCCTTGAGTTGATCGCGGATGGAATTGAAGTGTCTCTTGATGTAGGGGGTTCCCTTACAGTCTTTCTGTCAAAAAGATCGTCCCTTGATGTGCTTGGTTCTCTTGTGAAATCTGGATTCCTTTGTCAAGGCAATTGCACTAGTATTGTCACAAAAGATTTTCATTGGACCCGATGCACTAGGTATCACACCTAGATTGGATATGAACTCCTTCATCCAGACTCCTTCATTTGTTGCTTCCGAAGCAGCTATGTATTCCGCTTCGCACGTAGATACTGCCACGACGCTTTGCTTAGAACTGCACCAACTGACAACTCCACCATTCAATAAAAATACGTATCCGGTTTGTGACTTAGAGTCATCCTGATCAGTGTCAAAGCTTGCATTGACGTAACCATTTACGACGAGCTCTTTGTCACCTCCATAAACGAGAAACATATCCTTAGTCCTTTTCAGGTATTTCAGGATGTTCTTGACCGTTGTCCAGTGATCCACTCTTGGATTACTTTGGTACCTCCCTACTAAACTTATAGTAAGGCACACATCAGGTCCGGTACACAGCATTGCATACATGATAGAACCTATGGCCGAAGCATAGGGAATGACTTACATTTTCTCTCTATCTTCTGCAGTGGTCGGGCATTGAGTCTGACTCAACTTCACACCTTGTAACACAAGCAAGAACCCTTCCTTTGCTTGATCCATTTTGAACTTCTTCAAAACTTTATCATGGTATTTGCTTTGTGAAAGTCCAATTAAGCATCTTGATCTATCTCTATACATCTTGATGCCCAATATATAAGCAGCTTCACTGAGGTCTTTCATTGAAAAATTCTTATTCAAGTATCCTTTTATGCTATTCAGAAATTCAGTATCATTTCCGATCAACAATGTGTCATCCACATATAATATCAAAAATGCTATAGAGCTCCCACTCACTTTTTGTAAATACAGGCTTCTCCAAAAGTCTGTATAAAACCATATGCTTTGATCACACTATCAAAGCGTATATTCCAACTCCGAGATGCTTGCACCAGTCCATAAATGGATCGCTGGAGCTTACACACTTTGTTAGCACCTTTTGGATCAACAAAACCTTCTGGTTGCATCACATACAACTCTTCTTTAAGATATCCATTAAGGAATGTAGTTTTGACATCCATTTGCCAAATTTCATAATCATAAAATGTGGCAATTGCTAACATGATTCGGACGGACTTAAGCATCGCTACGAGTGAGAAGGTCTCATCGTAGTCAACTCCTTGAACTTGTCGAAAACCTTTCGCAACAAGTCGAGCTTTGTAGACAGTAACATTACTGCCAGTGTCAGTCTTCTTCTTGAAGATCCATTTATTCTCTATGGCTTGCCGATCATCGGGCAAGTCAACCAAAGTCCACACTTTGTTCTCATACAGGGACCCCATCTCAGATTTCATGGCCTCAAGCCATTTTGCAGAATCTGGGCTCATCATCGCTTCCAAATAGTTCGTAGGTTCGTCATGGTCAAGTAACCTGACCTCCAAAATAGGATTACCGTACCACTCTGGTGAGGATCTTACTCTGATTGACCTACGAGGTTCGATAGTAACTTGATCAGAAGTTTCATGATCATCATCATTAGCTTCCTCACTAATTCGTGTAGGAATCACTGGAACTGATTTCTGTGATGAACTACTTTCCGATAGGGGAGCAGGTACAATTACCTCATCAAGTTCTACTTTCCTCCCACTCACTTATTTCGAGAGAAACTCCTTCTCTAGAAAGGATCCATTCTTAGCAACGAATATCTTGCCTTCAGATCTGTGATAGAAGGTGTACCCAACAGTCTCATGTGGGTATCCTATGAAGACACATTTCTCCAATTTGGGTTCGAGCTTATCAAGTTGAAGTTTTTTAACATAAGCATCGCAGCCCCAAACTTTAAGAAACGACAACTTGGGTTTCTTGCCAAACCACAGTTCATAAGGTGTCGTATCAACGGATTTCGATGGTGCCCTATTTAACGTGAATGCGGCCGTCTCTAAAGCATAACCCAAAAATGATAGCGGTAAATCAGTAAGAGACATCATAGATCGCACCATATCTAATAAAGTGCAGTTACAATGTTCGGACACACCATTATGCTGTGGTGTTCCAGGTGGCATGAGTTGCGAAACTATTCCGCATTGTTTCAAATGAAGACCAAACTCATAACTCAAATATTCACCTCCACGATCAGATTGTAGAAACTTAATTTTTCTTGTTACGATGATTTTCCACTTCACTCTGAAATTCTTTGAACTTTTCAAATATTTCAGACTTATGTTTCATCAAGTAGACATACCCATATCTGATCAAATCATCTATGAAGGTCAGAAAATAACGATACCCGCCACGAGCATCAACACTCATCGGTCCGCATACATCAGTATGTATTATTTCCAATAATTTTGTTGCTCGTTCCATTGTTCCGGAGAACGGAGTCTTAGTCATCTTGCCCATGAGGCATGGTTCACAAGCATCAAGTGATTCCAAAAGCCCATCAGCATGGAGTTTCTTCATGCGTTTTACACCAATATGACCTAAACGGTAGTGCCACAAATAAGTTGCACTATCATTATTAAACTTATATCTTTTGGCTTCAATACTATGAATATGTGTATCACTACTATCAAGATTTAGTAAAAATAGACCACTCATCAAGGGTGCATGACCATAAAAGATATTACTCATATAAATAGAACAACCATTATTCTCTGATTTAAATGAATAACCGTCTCGCATCAAACAAGATCCAGATATAATGTTCCTGCTTAATGTTGGCACCAAACAACAATTATTTAGGTCTAAAACTAATCCCAAAGGTAGATGTAGAGGTAGCGTGCCGATGGCGATCACATCGACTTTGGAACCATTTCCCACCCGCATCATCACCTCGTCCTTAGCCAATCTTTGCTTAATCCGCATCCCCTATTTCGAGTTGCAAATATTAGGAACAGAACCAGTATCAAATACACAGGCGCTACTGTGAGCATTAGTAAGGTAAACATCAATAACATGTATATCAAATATACCTTTCACTTTGACATCCTTCTTATCCGCCAAATACTTGGGGCAGTTCCGCTTCTAGTGACCAGTCCCTTTGCAGTAGACGCACTCAGTCTCAGGCTTAGGTCCAGACTTGGGCCTCTTCACTTGAGCAGCAACTTGCTTGCCATTCTTCTTGAAGTTCCCCTTCTTCCCTTTGCCCATCTTCTTGAAACTGGTCTTGTTGACCATCAACACTTGATGCTCTTTCTTGATTTCTACCTCCGCAGCCTTTAGCATTGCGAAGAGCTCGGGAATTGTCTTATCCATCCCTTGCATATTATAGTTCATCATGAAGCTTTTGTAGCTTGGTGGCAGTGATTGAAGAACTTTGTCAATGACACTATCAACTAGAAGATTAACTCCCAGCTGAGTCAAGTGATTGTGGTACCCAGACATTCTGAGTATGTGCTCACTGACAAAACTATTCTCCTCCATTTTGTAGCTGTAGAACTTATTGGAGACTTCATATCTCTCAATCCGGGCATTTGCTTGAAATACTAACTTCAACTCCTGGAACATCTCATATGCTCCATGACGTTCAAAATATCATTGAAGTCCCGGTTCTAAGTCGTAAATCATGGCACACTGAACTATCGAGTAGTCATCAGCTTTGCTCTGCCAGATGTTCATAACATCTGGAGTTTCTCCTGCAGCGGGTTTGGCACCTAGCAGCGCTTCCAGGACGTAATTCTTCTTTGCAGCAATGAGGATAATCCTCAAGTTACGTACCCAGTCCGTGTAGTTGCTACCATCATCTTTCAACTTAGCTTTCTCTAGGAACGCATTAAAATTCAATGGAACAATAGCACGGGCCATTTATCTACAACAACATAGACATGCAAAATACTATCAGGTACTAAGTTCATGATAAATTAAAGTTCAATTAATCATATTACTTAAGAACTGCCACTTAGATAGACATCCCTCTAATCATCTAAATGATCACGTGATCCATATCAACTAAACCATGTCCGATCATCACATGAGATGCAGTAGTATTCAATGGTGAACATCACTATGTTGATCATATCTGTTGGGGAACGTAGTAATTTCAAAAAAATTCCTACGCACACGCAAGATCATGGTGATGCATTGCAACAAGAGGGGAGAGTGTGATCTACGTACCCTTGTAGACCGACAGCGGAAGCGTTAGCACAACGCGGTTGATGTAGTCGTACGTCTTCACGGCCCGACCGATCAAGCACCGAAACTACGGCACCTCCGAGTTCTAGCACACGTTCAGCTCGATGACGATCCCCGGACTCCGATCCAGCAAAGTGTTGGGGAAGAGTTCTGTCAGCACGACGGCATGGTGACGATCTTGATGTACTACCGTCGCAGGGCTTTGCCTAAGCACCGCTACAATATTATCGACGACTATGGTGGAAGGGGGCACCGCACACGGCTAAGAATATGATCACATGGATCAACTTGTGTGTCTAGGGGTGCCCCCTGCCCCCGTATATAAAGGATCAAGGAGGGGGTGCGGCCGGCCAGGAGGAGGGCGCGCCAGGAGGAGTCCTACTCCCACCGGGAGTAGGACTCCCCCCCCCCCTTTCCTAGTTGGAATAGGATTCGGGAGGGGGAAAGAGGAGAGAGAGAAGGAAGGGGGGCGCCGCCCCCCTCTCCTTGTCCTATTCAGACTAGGGGGAGGGGCGCGCGGCCCAGCCCTGGCCACCTCTCCTCTCTTCCACTAAAGCCCACTAAGGCCCATATACCTCCCGAGGGGTTCCGGTAACCTCCTGGTACTCCGGTAAAATCCTGATTTCACCCGGAACACTTCCGATATCCAAATATATGCTTCCAATATATCAATATTTATGTCTCGACCATTTCGAGACTCCTCGTCATGTCCGTGGTCACATCCGGGACTCCGAACAAACTACGGTATATCAAAATGCATAAACTCATAATATAACTGTAAGATCCCTACATATTCTACAAAGATCTTTTATCGGTCAGACCGCATAACAACATACGTTTGTTCCCTTTGTCATCGGTATGTTACTTGCCCGAGATTCGATCGTTGGTATCTCAATACCTAGTTCAATCTCGTTACCGGCAAGTCTCTTTACTCGTTCCATAATACATCATCTCACAACTAACTCATTAGTTGCAATGCTTGCAAGGCTTATGTGATGTGCATTGCCAAGAGGGCCCAGAGATACCTCTCCGACAAACGGAGTGACAAATCCTAATCTCGAAATACGCCAACCCAACATGTACCTTTGGAGACACCTGTAGAGCACCTTTATAATCACCCAATTACGTTGTGACGTTTGGTAGCACACAAAGTGTTCCTCTGGCAAACGGGAGTTGCATAATCTCATAGTCATATGAACATGTATAAGTCATGAAGAAAGCAATAGCAACATACTAAACGATCGGGTGCTAAGCTAATGGAATGGGTCATGTCAATCAGATCATTCACCTAATGATGTGATCCCGTTAATCAAATAACAACTCTTTGTCCATGGTCAGGAAACATAACCATCTTTGATTAACGAGCTAGTCAAGTAGATGCATACTAGTGACACTCTGTTTGTCTATGTATTCACACATGTATTATGTTTCCGGTTAATACAATTCTAGCATGAATAATAAACATTTATCATGATATAAGGAAATAAATAATAACTTTATTATTGCCTCTAGGGCATATTTCCTTCAGTCTCCCACTTGCACTAGAGTCAATAATCTAGATTATACAGTGATAATTCTAACACCCATGGAGCCTTGGTGCTGATCATGTTTTGCTCGTGGAAGAGGCTTAGTTAACGGGTCTGCAACATTCAGATCCGTATGTATCTTGCAAATCTCTATGTCTCCCACCTGGACTAGATCCCGGATGGAATTGAAGCGTCTCATGATGTGCTTGGTTCTCTTGTGAAATATAGATTCCTTTGCCAAGGCAATTGCACCAGTATTGTCACAAAAGATTTTCATTGGACCCGATGCACTAGGTATGACACCTAGATCGGATATGAACTCCTTCATCTAGACTCCTTCATTTGCTGCTTCTGAAGCAGCTATGTATTCCGCTTCACACGTAGATCCCGCCATGACGCTTTGTTTAGAACTGCACCAACTGACAGCTCCACCGTTTAATGTAAACACGTATCCGGTTTGCGATTTAGAATCGTTCGGATCAGTGTCAAAGCTCGCATCGACGTAACCATTTACGATGAGCTCTTTGTCACCTCCATAAATGAGAAACATATCCTTAGTACTTTTCAGGTATTTCAGGATGTTCTTGACCGCTGTCCAGTGATCCACTCCTGGATTACTTTGGTACCTCCCTGCTAGACTTATAGCAAGGAACACATCAGGTCTGGTACACAGCATTGCATACATGATAGAGCCTATGGCTGAAGCATAGGGAACATCTTTCATTTTCTCTCTATCTTCTGCAGTGGTCGGGCATTGAGTCTTACTCAACTTCACACCTTGTAACATAGGCAAGAACCCTTTCTTTGCTTGATCCATTTTGAACTTCTTCAAAACTTTGTCAAGGTATCTGCTTTGTGAAAGTCCAATTAAGCGTCTTGATCTATCTCTATAGATCTTAATGCCTAATATGTAAGCAGCTTCACCGAGGTCTTTCATTGAAAAACTCTTATTCAAGTATCCCTTTATGCTATCCAGAAATTCTATATCATTTGCAATTAGTAATATGTCATCCACATATAATATCAGAAATGCTACAGAGCTCCCACTCACTTTCTTGTAAATACAGGCTTCTCCAAAAGTCTGTATAAAACCAAATGCTTTGATCACACTATCAAAGCGTTTATTCCAACTCCGAGAGGCTTGCACCAGTCCATAAATGGATCGTTGGAGCTTGCACACTTTGTTAGCTCCCTTTGGATCGACAAAACCTTCTGGTTGCATCATATACAACTCTTCTTCCAGAAATCCATTCAGGAATGCAGTTTTGACATCCATCTGCCAAATTTCATAATCATGAAATGCGGCAATTGCTAACATGATTCGGACAGACTTAAGCATCGCTACGGGTGAGAAGGTCTCATCGTAGTCAATCCCTTGAACTTGCCGAAAACCTATTGCGACAAGTCGAGCTTTGTAGACAGTAATATTACCGTCAGCGTCAGTCTTCTTGAAGATCCATTTATTCTCAATTGCTTGCCGATCATTGGGCAAGTCAACCAAAGTCCATACTTTGTTCTCATACATGGATCCATCTCAGATTTCATGGCTTCAAGCCATTTTGCAGAATCTGGGCTCACCATCGCTTCTTCATAGTTCGTAGGTTCATCATGATCTAGTAGCATGACTTCCAGAACAGGATTACCATACCACTCTGGCGCGGATCTCACTCTGGTTGATCTACGAGGTTCAGTAGTATCTTGTTCTGAAGTTTCATGATCATTATCATTAGCTTCCTCGCTAATTGGTGTAGGTGTCACAGAAACAGGTTTCTGTGATGTACTACTTTCCAATAAGGGAGTAGGTACAGTTACCTCGTCAAGTTCTACTTTCCTCCCACTCACTTCTTTCGAGAAAACTCCTTCTCCAGAAAGTTTCCGAATTTAGCAACAAAAGTCTTGCCTTCGGATCTGTGATAGAAGGTGTATCCAATAGTTTCCTTTGGATATCCTATGAAGACACATTTCTCCAATTTGGGTTCGAGCTTATCAGGTTGAAGCTTTTTCACATAAGCATCGCAGCCCCAAACTTTCAGAAACGACAACTTTGGTTTCTTGCCAAACCACAGTTCATAAGGCGTCATCTCAACGGATTTTGATGGTGCCCTGTTTAACGTGAATGCGGCCATCTCTAGAGCATATCCCCAAAACGATAGCGGTAAATCAATAAGAGACATCATAGATTGTACCATATCTAGTAAAGTACGATTACGACATTCGGACACACCATTACGCTGTGGTGTTCCGGGTGGCGTGAGTTGCGAAATTATTCCACATTGTTTCAAATGTACACCAAACTCGTAACTCAAATATTCTCCTCCACGATCAGATCGTAGGAATTTTATTTTCTTGTTACGATGATTTTCAACTTCACTCTGAAATTCTTTGAACTTTTCAAACGTTTCAGACTTGTGTTTCATTAAGTAGATATACCCATATCTGCTTAAGTCATCTGTGAAGGTGAGAAAATAACGATATCCGCCACGAGCTTCAACATTCACCGGACCACATATATCTGTATGTATGATTTCCAACAAATCTGTTGCTCTCTCCATAGTACCAGAGAACGGTGTTTTTGTCATCTTACCCATAAGGCACGGTTCGCAAGTACCAAGTGATTCATAATTAAGTGGTTCCAAAAGCCCATCAGTATGGAGTTTCTTCATGCGCTTTATACCGATATGACCCAAACGGCAGTGCCACAAATAAGTTGCACTATCATTATCAACTCTGCATCTTTTGGCTTCAACACTATGAATATGTGTGTCACTACTATCGAGATTTAATAAGAATAGACCACTCTTTAAGGGTGCATGACCATAAAAGATATTACTCATGTAAATAGAACAACCATTATTCTCTGATTTAAATGAATAACCGTCTCGCATCAAACAAGATCCAGATATAATGTTCATGCTTAACGCTGGCACCAAATAACAATTATTTAGGTCTAATACTAATCCCGGAGGTAGATGTAGAGGTAGCGTGCCGGCTGCGATCACATCGACTTTGGAACCATTTCCCACGCGCATCGTCACCTCGTCCTTAGCCAATCTTTGCTTAATCCGTAGTCCCTGTTTCGAGTTGCAAATATTAGCAACAGAACCAGTATCAAATACCCAGGTGCTACTGCGAGCATTAGTAAGGTACACATCAATAACATGTATATCACATATACCTTTGTTCACCTTGCCATCCTTCTTATCCGCCAAATACTTGGGGCAGTTCTGCTTCCAGTGACCAGTCTGTTTGCAGTAGAAGCACTCAGTTTCAGGCTTAGGTCCAGGTTTGGGTTTCTTTTCTTGAGTAGCAACTTGCTTGCTGTTCTTTTTGAAGTTCCCCTTCTTCTTCCCTTTGCCCTTTTTCTTGAAACTAGTGGTCTTGTTGACCATCAACACTTGATGCTCCTTCTTGATTTCTACCTCCGCAGCTTTCAGCATTGTGAAGATCTCGGGAATAGTCTTATTCATCCCTTGCATATTATAGTTCATCACGAAGCTCTTGTAGCTTGGTGGCAGTGATTGGAGAATTCTGTCAATGACACAATCATCTGGAAGATTAACTCCCAATTGAATCAAGTGATTATTATACCCAGACATTTTGAGTATATGCTCACTGAGAGAACTGTTCTCCTCCATCTTGCAGCTATAGAACTTATTGGACATTTCATATCTCTCAATCCAGGCATTTGCTTGAAATATTAACTTCAACTCCTGAAACATCTCATATGCTCCATGACGTTCAAAACGTCGTTGAAGTCCCGATTCTAAGCCGTAAAGCATGGCACACTGAACTATCGAGTAGTCATCAGCTTTGCTCTGCCAGACATTCATAACATCTGGTGTTGCTCCAGCAGCAGGCCTGGCACCCAGTGGTGCTTCTAGGACGTAATTCTTCTGTGCAGCAATGAGGATAATCCTCAAGTTACGGACCCAGTCCGTGTAATTTCTACCATCATCTTTCAACTTTGATTTCTCAAGGAACGCATTAAAATTCAACGGAACAACAGCACGGGCCATCTATCTACAATCAAACATAAATAAGCAAGATACTATTAGGTACTAAGTTCATGATAAATTTAGGTTCAATTAATCATATTACTTAAAGAACTCCCACTTAGATAGACATCCGTCTAATCCTCTAAGTGATTACGTGATCCAAATCAACTAAACCATGTCCGATCATCACGTGAGATGGAGTAGTTTCATTGGTGAACATCACTATGTTGATCATATCTACTATATGATTCACGCTCGACCTTTCGGTCTCCGTGTTCCGAGGCCATATCTGTATATACTTGGCTTGTCAAGTATAACCTGAGTATTCCGCGTGTGCAACTGTTTTGCACCCGTTGTATTTGAACGTAGAGCCTATCACACCCGATCATCACGTGGTGTCTCAGCACGAAGAACTTTCGCAACGGTGCATACTCAGGGAGAACACTTCTTGATAATTAGTGAGAGATCATCTTATAATGCTACCATCAATCAAAGCAAGATAAGATGCATAAAAGATAAACATCACATGCAATCAATATAAGTGATATGATATGGCCATCATCATCTTGTGCTTGTGATCTCCATCTTCGAAGCACCGTCATGATCACCATCGTCACCGGCGCGACACCTTGATCTCCATCGTAGCATCGTTGTCGTCTCGCCAATCTTATGCTTCCACGACTATCGCTACCGCTTAGTGATAAAGTAAAGCATTACAGCACGATTGCATTGCATACAATAAAGCGACAACCATATGGCTCCTGCCAGTTGCCGATAACTCGGTTACAAAACATGATCATCTCATACAATAAAATTTAGCATCATGTCTTGACCATATCACATCACAACATGCCCTGCAAAAACAAGTTAGACGTCCTCTAATTTGTTGTTGCAAGTTTTACGTGGCTGCTACGGGCTTAAGCAAGAACCAATCTTACCTACGCATCAAAACCACAACGATAGTTTGTCAAGTTGGTGCAGTTTTAACCTTCGCAAGGACCGGGCATAGCCACACTCGGTTCAACTAAAGTTGGAGAAACTGTCACCCGCTAGCCACCTTTTTTGCAAATCACGTCAGGAGAACCGGTCTCGCGTAAGCGTACGTGTAATGTCGGTCCGGGCCGCTTCATCCAACAATACCGCCGAACCGAAGTATGACATGCTGGTAAATAGTATGACTTATATCGCCCACAACTCACTTGTGTTCTACTCGTGCATATAACATCAACACATAAAACCTAGGCTCGGATGCCACTGTTGGGTTTCGTAGTAATTTCAAAAAAATTCCTACGCACACGCAAGATCATGGTGATGCATAGCAACGAGAGGGGGAGAGTGTGATCTACGTACCCTTGTAGATCGACAACGGAAGCGTTTAACTTCGTTGATGTAGTCGTACGTCTCCACGGCCCGACCGATCAAGCACCGAAACTACGGCACCTCCGAGTTCTAGCACACGTTCAGCTCCATGACGATCCCCGGACTCCGATCCAGCAAAGTGTCGGGGAAGAGTTCCGTCAGCACGACGGCGTGGTGACGATCTTGATGTACTACCGTCGCAGGGCTTCGCCTAAGCACCGTTACAATATTATCGAGGACTATGGTGGAAGGGGGCACCGCACACGGCTAAGAATATGATCACGTGGATCAACTTGTGTCTAGAGGTGCCCCCCTGCCCCCGTATATAAAGGAGCAAGGGAGGAGGAGGCCGGCCCTAGTAGGGGGCGCGCCAACTGTGGAGTCCTACTAGGACTCCCTAGTCCTAGTAGGATTCCACCTCCCATATTGGCTCATCACGTGAGATGGAGTAGTTTCATTGGTGAACATCACCATGTTGATCGTATCTACTATATGATTCACGCTCGACCTTTCGGTCTCCGTGTTCCGAGGCCATATCTGTATATGCTTGGCTCGTCAAGTATAACCTGAGTATTCCCTGTGTGCAACTTTTTTGCACCCGTTGTATTTGAACGTAGAGCCTATCACACCCAATCATCACGTGGTGTCTCAGCACGAAGAACATTCGCAACGGTGCATACTCAGGGAGAACACTTCTTGATAATTATTGAGAGATCATCTTATAATGCTACCGTCAATCTAAGCAAGATAAGATGCATAAAAGATAAACATCACATGCAATCAATATAAGTGATATGATATGGCCATCATCATCTTGTGCTTGTGATCTCCATCTTCGAAGCACCGTCGTGATCACCATCGTCATCGGCGCGACACCTTGATCTCCATCGTAGCATCATTGTCGTCTCGCCAATCTTATGCTTCCACGACTATCGCTACCGCTTAGTGATAAAGTAAAGCATTACAGCGCGATTGCATTGCATACAATAAAGCGACAACCATATGGCTCCTGCCAGTTGCCGATAACTCGGTTACAAAACATGATCATCTCATACAATAAAATTTAGCATCATGTCTTGACCATATCACATCACAACATGCCCTGCAAAAACAAGTTAGACGTCCTCTACTTTGTTGTTGCAAGTTTTTACGTGGCTGCTACGGGCTTAAGCAAGAACCAATCTTACCTACGCATCAAAACCACAACGATAGTTTGTCAAGTTGGTGCTGTTTTAACCTTCGCAAGGACCGGGCGTAGCCACACTCGGTTCAACTAAAGTTGGAGAAACTGTCACCCGCTAGCCACCTTTGTGCAAAGCATGTCGGGAGAACCGGTCTCGCGTAAGCGTACGCGTAATGTCGGTCCGGGCCGCTTCGTCCAACAATACCGCCGAACCAAAGTGTGACATGCTGGTAAGCAGTATGACTTATATCGCCCACAACTCACTTGTGTTGTACTCGTGCATATAACATCAACATATAAAACCTAGGCTCGGATGCCACTGTTGGGGAACGTAGTAATTTCAAAAAAATTCCTACGCACACACAAGATCATGGTGATGCATTGCAATGAGAGGGGAGAGTGTGATCTACGTACCCTTGTAGACCGACAGCGGAAGCGTTAGCACAACGCGGTTGATGTAGTCGTACGTCTTCATGGCCCGACCGATCAAGCACCGAAACTACGGCACCTCCGAGTTCTAGCACACGTTCAGCTCGATGACAATCCCCGGACTCCGATCCAGCAAAGTGTCGGGGAAGAGTTCTGTCAGCACGACGGCGTGGTGACAATCTTGATGTACTACCGTCGCAGGGCTTCGCCTAAGCACCGCTACAATATTATCGAGGACTATGGTGGAAGGGGGCACCGCACACGGCTAAGAATATGATCACGTGGATCAACTTGTGTGTCTAGGGGTGCCCCCTGCCCCTGTATATAAAGGATCAAGGAGGGGGTGCGGCCGGCCAGGAGGAGAGCGCGCCAGGAGGAGTCCTACTCCCACCGGGAGTAGGATTCCCCCCTTTCCTAGTTGGAATAGGATTCGGGAGGGGGAAAGAGGAGAGAGAGAAGGAAGGGGGGCGCTGCCCCCCTCTCCTTATCCTATTCGGACTAGGGGGGAGGGGCGCACAGCCCAGCCCTGGCCACCTCTCCTCTCTTCCACTAAAGCCCACTAAGGCCCATATACCTCCCGGGGGGTTCCGGTAACCTCCCGGTACTCCGGTAAAATCCCGATTTCACCCGGAACACTTCCGATATCCAAATATAGGCTTCCAATATATCAATCTTTATGTCTCGACCATTTTGAGACTCCTCGTGATGTCCGTGATCACATCCGGGACTCCGAACAAACTTCAGTATATCAAAATGCATAAACTCATAATATAACTGTCATCGAAACCTTAAGCGTGCGGACCCTACGGGTTCGAGAACAATGTAGACATGACCGAGACACGTCTCCGGTCAATAACCAATAGCGGAACCTGGATGCTCATATTGGCTCCTACATATTCTACAAAGATCTTTTATCGGTCAGACCGCATAACAACATACGTTTGTTCCCTTTGTCATCGGTATGTTACTTGCCCGAGATTCGATCGTCGGTATCTCAATACCTAGTTCAATCTCGTTACCGGCAAGTCTCTTTACTCGTTCCGTAATACATCATCTCACAACTAACTCATTAGTTGCAATGCTTGCAAGGCTTATGGGATGTGCATTACCGAGAGGGCCCAGAGATACCACTCCGACAATCGGAGTGACAAATCCTAATCTCGAAATACGCCAACCCAACATGTACCTTTGGAGACACCTGTAGAGCACCTTTATAATCACCCAGTTACGTTGTGACGTTTGGTAGCACACAAAGTGTTCCTCCGGCAAACGGGAGTTGCATAATCTCATAGTCATATGAACATGTATAAGTCATGAACAAAGCAATAGCAACATACTAAACGATCGGGTGCTAAGCTAATGGAATGGGTCATGTCAATCAGATCATTCACCTAATGATGTGATCCCATTAATCAAATAACAACTCTTTGTCCATGGTCAGGAAACATAACCATCTTTGATTAACGAGCTAGTCAAGTAGAGGCATACTAGTGACACTCTGTTTGTCTATGTATTCACACATGTATTATGTTTCCAGTTAATACAATTCTAGCATGAATAATAAACATTTATCATGATATAAGGAAATAAATAATAACTTTATTATTGCCTCTAGGGCATATTTCCTTCAATATCTACTATATGATTCATAGCAACGAGAGGAGAGAGTGTGTCTACGTACCCTCATAGACCGAAAGCGGAAGCATTTATCAACGCGGTTGATGTAGTCGTACACCTTCACGATCCGTCCCGATCAAGTACCGAACGTACGGCACCTCCGCGTTCAGCACATGTTCAGCTCGATGACATCCTCGCGCTTCTTGATCCAGCAAGAGGGGTGAGGTAGTAGATGAGTTCCGGCAGCACAACGGCGTGGTAACGGTGTTGGTGAAGAACAATCTCCGCAGGGCTTCGCCTAAGCACTACGAAAACTATGACGGAGGATAAACTAGAGGGGACGGGGTTGCCGGCACATGGCTTGGTGTTTCTTGATGTGTCTTGGGTGCTACTACCCCTCTTTTTATATGTTGAGCCCTGGGGTCGAAACTTGGAGTTAAAGCCTACACAAAGTCGGTTTCACCCGAAAGGCAAGAGTCCTTCTCGAACTCCAGGACCAGACGCCAGGGTTCCCGGTGTTTGGACCCAGACACCAGGGACCCTAGCGTCTGGACCTTGGACTCCGCAAAACTTCCTTTTGCGCTTTCCAAAAACCTTGTGGGCTTTCCCCTTTGGCCCAAATAGAGTGTTCTCGTACCCAAACATTTCGGGAAACATCCGGAACCCCTTCCGGTGAATTCCGGAACCCTTCTAGAGACCAAACACTATTATCCCATATATCAATCTTTATATCTGGACCATTCCGGAGTTCCTCGTCATGTTCGTGATCTCATCTGGTACTCCGAACAACATTCGGTCACCAACATACATAGCTCCTATAATACTACATCGTCAACGAACGTTAAGCGTGCGGACCCTACGGGTTCGAGAACTATGTAGACATGACTGAGACATCTTTCTGGTCAATAACCAATAGCAGAACCTGGATGACCATATTGGCTCCTACATATTCTACGAAGATCTTTATCGGTCGAACCGCATAACAACATACGTTGTTCCCTTTGTCATCGGTATGTTACTTACCCGAGATTCGATCGTCGGTATCTCAATACCTAGTTCAATCTTGTTACTCGCAAGTCTCTTTACTCGTTCCGTAATGCAACATCCCGCAACTAACTTATTAGTCACATTGTTTGCAAGGCTTATAGTGATGTGCATTACCGAGAGGGCCTAGAGATACCTCTCTGACTATCGGAGTGACAAATCCTAATCTCGATATATGCCAACTCAACAAACACCATCGGAGACACCTGTAGAGCATCTTTATAATCACCCAGTTACATTGTGACGTTTGATAGCACACTAAGTGTTCCTCCGGTATTCGGGAGTTTCATAATCTCATAGTCATAGGAACATGTATAAGTTATGAAGAAAGCAATAGCAATAAACTAAACGATCATAGTGCTAAGCTAATGGATGGGTCAAGTCAATCACATCATTCTCTAATGATGTGATCCTGTTCATCAAATGACAACTCATGTATATGGCTAGGAAACTTAACCATCTTTGATTAACGAACTAGTCAAGTAGAGGCATACTAGTGACACTATGTTTGTCTATGTATTCACACATATACTAAGTTTTCGGTTAATACAATTCTAGCATGAATAATAAACATTTATCATGATATAAGGAAATATAAATAACAACTTTATTATTGCCTCTAGGGCATATTTCCTTCAGCCACACGCTAGTGGGGCGAGGTGTGACGACGGACACGCTGAGCCGGGGCATCGACGTGGTACGACTCGACAGCGGTCAATGGGCCTCGTGTTGCTGATGGAGGCTCTGGTCGATGGCGCGGAGCCGTGGTGTTTCCCCCTTGGTGAGCCTGGAGCTCGTGTCGGCGTCCTTCTCGCCCACCAGCTGGTTGGTGTGTTGAAGTTGTGCGACGATAGCGTCCTTGAGGCGTCGAAAGTATCGCGACATGGCCTTGTGCGCCAACGTCATGTAGGGCATCGCCGCCGCAAAACCAATCACCACTTCGATATGGATTTTAGGAGGGAGGCACGGCGGCTATGCTACTCACGTCCGTTGTTGGTCGGTTGTTGGTAGCCGCGACACAGTCGGACACGAGGGGTGGAGCTCGAGCGAAGGCAAGGAGGCGGCCAGTGAATTGGGTTTTTTTAGCGAATTAGTGTCCACTCCCACGTCAGCATAACCAGTCAGTGTTAAAGACAAAACCACCTCAAATATGTCCAAAACCACTCAATGGGGAGATTCATCTTGTTTTACAGATTTGAGGGTGTTAAATAACTGGTTTTGGACTTTGGGGATATTTGATCCATTGGGGGGGGGGGGCTTTATTGTAGGGGATAGGAGGGGAAATCCCTATTCGGCGCCTTCCGCACTAGTTAAGGGTCGTTCCGTTAACTGGTGCCTGAAGCGTTCGGAAATGGGCCGAACCATCTAGTTCCAGCGGGATGGAGCTATTTCCGGTTTTCGAAAGCTTCCAGAAGCTTCTTAGCCGTATTTTTTCCGTTTAAGTTTTTTTTCTAGACTGTTTTTTGTTCGGTTTCTCTCATTTTCTTTTTATTTTCTTTTCCTTTTTCTTATTTATTTTTCATTTTTCGAAAATGCACGACCTTTTTCAAATTTGATGAACTTTTATTTCAAACGAGCAAACTTTTCTTCAAATCAGTGAATTTTTCTTCAAATTTGACGATTTTTTTCAAATTTAACAAACTTTTTTGAAAATTGATGAAATTTTCATTGAAACTCGATGAACTTTTTTCAAAATCAATGAACTTTTAAAATTTTGTGAATTTTTTACTAAGTCCAATGAACTTTTTTAAATATTTATGAACATTTTTTCAAACTCGTGAACTTTTTACCAAAATCCATGAACATTCTTTGATTTCACTTTTTTCTGCTATTTTTTTAAGCCAACCCGAGCGAACCAGCACGGGAGCTGGCGAGCAACCACGTCACGTTTTATTGGGCCAGCCCAGAATTCCGAACACTGGGCCCCAGCACCCAATGCCCAGGCCAGGTCCAAGCATGTAAATTTTTGCAGCTCAAAGGAGGCCCAAAGGTTGGCTTGGCCTGTGGACCAGCACGCACAAGCACGCGACCCGACGGTCGATTCTCACGCTCGCGCCGCCGCCTTCCTGCTCGGCGACGGCCGCCGTCTACCGCCCGCGGCCGTCCTGGCCTCCCCCTGCCACTTCCCCATCTCCCCTGGTACTGTGCGCGAGTGCGCTTCCCCGGCCCGCGGCTTCTGCCATACCGTGCTGCCGGCCTGCTGCGCCCCCGCGCCGTTCCCCGCCTGCCTCGCCGCTGCCCGCTGGTCCCACTAGATCGCCGGCTAGCCTGCTTTCCTGCAATCCCGCTCCTCTGATTACGCCTCTTGGTAATTTTATTTCACCCGGAACTCTCTGTCTCACTGTGTATAGTGAACTGCCTAGGACTAAAATTTAATTGACAAAACTGTGTTTGTGTATGTATTCAGTCATGTACAGTATGATATATAGGTTGTTGAACTCGAATTGATGTATTTGCCAATTTCATTTCATATTGTAGAAATAGAAGATTAAGAGATTTTTTTCACCGGTGGCCGTGAGTGTCTACACCTATTGTAGAAATAGTTTTCTCATGTTTTATCTATTTTATTGGATCGTTAAGCTTAAGTTTAAAATTTAGATTTATTGATCAATTGAGTTTCATTTCGTATGTTTGCGCAAGAGGTATTTTTTGAGCATGTTATGATGTATTTTTGGAATAGTTATAGGTGTCAAAATTTATCATGTTGCCGGAGAAAACTTTTTGGCCCGGGGTTTGCTTTATTTCTGGCTCCGACACCTATTGTATATGAACATTTCCAACATTTATGCAGGCGACCATCCCTATTGCATCGGCCACTCGCGAGCAGCGGCTGTTCCAATCTCTACGGGCGCCTCGCCAACCACGTGGGTGCTCGGAGATGGGCCGCAGGCTTCTTCTTCCCCACACGAGGAGGCTTATGTTTTTCCTGCGGCCGATGCGCTACTCTGCCTCCGCCACTGCCATCGCTGGCTCTTCGCGCGACCCGCTCCACGTGTGCATCGTCGGCAGTGGCCCTGCCGGGTTCTACACAGCCGAAAAGGTGCGGCCATTTGGTTCCCTTGGTTTTGCCTCTCTTTGGGGGTTGGTTTCTTTGCTTATCCCGTGGCTTTTGCTTCATTGTGATAGTGGTTCAGTGCTTTCTTCCGTGCTATAGTTGCAAAATTTCCCTGAATTCAGTTCTATGAAAATCTAAATGCTAAGGAGCAGTATTAGCCGTAGAATTGTGTAGCTTAATAGTGCTTGTAAAATGAGATGTGGTCTGAAAGCTGGAACCTGCTGCTGCAACAAGGAAACCATGTTTTTACAGCAACGCATATGGAGTTTTCTCTTGCATATGTTGCAACAGGAGAAGGAAAAGAACATATTCAGGCTAAATATCTTTCGAAGGGTTTTCGTTTCAGGAGTTACTTTAATTCTTTCTGCGCCCTTGTTTGTTGTTCATTCGTTCTTTTGTTAATTAAACAGATGCTGAAGGGTCATGAAGGAGTGCAGGTCGATATTATTGACAGGTTGCCAACACCGTTTGGCTTAGTTCGTTCTGGAGTGGCTCCAGATCATCCAGAAACAAAGGTGAGCATTCCATTCTGTTATCTTTTCTTGCGAATATGCTAGCATATTGTTCCATTGATAGAGAGGGAAGAAAAAATAGTAGCTGTGACTCCCAAGCTATGTGCACAAGAAGGCGTAGCCGGGAGCAGCAGGGAGCATAGGGCTAGGGGGTTGCTCAGCCCCAATACAGAAACTAGGCTACATCGAGAATGTTGTTAAATCCTGTGGCTCCAGCCTTGGCCCAAAGCCGCGCCTCCTCCTGAATGTTGAGTGTAAGCTCCGCACTAGATGGACGCGCGTGGTCTTATTGTGAAACTAAAATGCAATACATTTTAATCTGCAGTAGCCACTACCGTAACTGCATGAAATTAAGAAACATGTTTTCTTTAGAGTTGGACAGGTGGTGTACTTCCTTGCATCATCTTGAAGAAGTAATTCATTGGTTCAACCAATATCTGTACAAGTTGCTTTATCACCTCGTGATTTTACCTGCCTTCTCAGTTGGCATACTATAGCACTAAATAAATCCCTTAGAAGATTAATCTTTCCATGTTCTTTCAACAGATTGTGGTAAACCAATTTTCTCGTGTAGCTGCGAATCCACGCTGCTCTTTTTTTGGGAATGTAACACTTGGAAGTGATGTATCTCTATCAGAGCTTCGAAAGACATATGATGTTGTAAGTAGATGCCCATTGGTCTATCCTTTTTGCCAAGTAGCTATTTTTTCTGTTGCTATATCTATATGAAGTTCATTATTGGATAATGCTGACTTAGTATTACTGGTTAACAGGTCGTTCTTGCTTATGGTGCAGAAAGCGATAGATCATTTGGTATTCCTGGGGAGGTATAACATATTTTTACTTCCTTAGTTAATCTTTATGCCACAGATTTTGATGGGACATCATTTTAGATTTAGTCTTTCTTTTATTTGTCACTAATGGTACTTTGTTTGTTTAGCCTCGTCAGTAATTTATCATGTATACCACATGAGAGTAGAGTGCATATGGTACTTATATTGATATTATCACCAAAATAAAGAAACCACCATTGCTTAATCATCTATCAATAATTGCACATGAAATAGTATCACTGGAAATACAAACTCAACTGGAACAGGCTATTATGTGCTATAGGCGTAGCATATAGTGTGTAAGCATGATTTTTTTTTCTTTGTCGTTTTCTGTGGGTTGGTTTATTCTTGATATCTTCTTTATATATATAGGACCTTAGAGGAATACATTCTGCTCGAGAGTTTGTATGGTGGTATAATGGGCACCCAGACATGTGCAACTTGGCACCTGACTTGACAAACACAGATTCTGCTGTGGTCCTTGGACAGGTATATGATTTTGGTCTTGTAACGGAATCACCATTTGAATTTCAAACAGTGTATCAACTATCAACATTATGGCGTTGACAACAATAACTTAGTTACACACTCCTCAATTTTTCTTAACTTGAACTACATCCGGTCCATAATTTCATTCTAAATCAAGAGATTCCTATTATTTCATTTAATCTTGAAGTACTATGTCACTATGTAAAATGGTAAAAGCAATTCAAGCTCCTTCGGTAGAGAAATCTTGTTTGAATTGTCATAACTCTGTTGCTGTTATAGGAAGTTCGTAGTTTAGTGTGTTTATTACCCTTCTTCTGGGGTGAGTATTGTGCTTTATTTTCGTTTTCACAAGATTTTTGGAAAGAGATGTCCTTCTACGGGAACATGAACATGAGTGTTCCATCATATGCCCAATGTAATGTGTATTTTTTGTCATGCTATTAATTATTATCAAGGGAAATGTTGCGCTTGATGTTGCCCGTATTCTTCTTCGCTGTACAACCGAGTTGGCTTCCACAGATATTGCTGGTTATGCTTTGGATGCTCTCCGTAGCAGCACAATAAGGTATCCCTGATTTTGGTAGAAGACTTTCAATTGTTTTCAGCTCTTCTTTATGTTAGAATGATAATAAAATACTTGTGTTGCATTTGGCGGTTTATGTAAAGGAAAGTTTACTTGGTTGGGCGACGAGGCCCAGTACAGGCAGCTTGCACAGCAAAGGAATTACGTGAAATTTTGGGTAATTACAAAATGTGTAAGACTTAATATATTTTTTTCTTGAACACACACATCAATATGAGTGTCATTTTGTATTAGAAGCAACACACCACGAAGGTGCAATCTTGCTACATTCTTATTCTTAAACTGACGTCATGTAGGTTTGAAAAATGTGAATGTTTGCATCAAGGAGGCTGATCTTGCGACATCGCCTGCGGATAAGGTTTGTGCAGTAAAGTATGGCAGGCATTGCACATTGTGTTTTGTGACTGACTGGGTCACCATCTATTGCTTTCTTGCCATGAATCATGACTAGCCTAGTTTCTGAAAATCGACAAATTTAGGGATCCGAATGTGTTGCTCTTTACCGGTGGCAGCTAGAGCCAGTTTTTGGCTGGCTGGAGCTGATTCTGCTCAAAACTGCTTCTTATTCTTGCACATGATCATGTTGGCTAAATTGTTGTTTGTAATATGGGAAAACTTTGTTGTTGGAACCGAGGCACCTAGTTCTTTTAGCACAAAGCATGTTGGTAGAGAAACCACTGCATAGGCGACGGTGCAATAGGGAAATTGCATGGTGCCTGTGGGCTGTTAGGCAACATCTAGGATGGGGAGGGGCAGAGAGATGAAGGATGGTGAGCAATGGCCATTTATCATTAAAAATCATGCACTTCCCTATTATTTTCTGTGAGCACTAGAACATCAGGAAACTAATTTTAGTGAAGAAATATTGGAAGTGTTTTGTGTATATATAAGATCAGCTATTTAGCTAGAATGTGTTACTGAACCCATAAAAAAGGGTTGCAGCACTCAAAACTGTTGGGAACTTGGGATTCAGTTGACAATTAGCATTTAGCAGCATTCTGTCCGTTTTGGTTATGTGCTGAGAGTGACACTGGCCAATAAATGTTTGCAGCTCTTGGTTGCAACAGTTACAAACCAACCTTTGCTAATATTTAAATCACAGCGCTGTAAAACTTGTTACTCGTACATGTCCGTCACTATGGTATTTGCAAACATGCTGCTAAATCGACTTTCTGAATGTTCCCTCCACCTCTGATGTGGTCTTCTCGCTTGTGATGAAAGAAATCTGTTATCTCATTTCAGGAGGAGATGAGGAATAGTAGAATAAAAAGACGGGTGTATGAGCTGCTATCGAAAGCTGCTACCGTGCATCAGGAAAACAACGATAATGACCAAAAGGAGCTTCATTTTGTGTTTTTTAGGAAACCTACCAAATTTCTCCCTTCAGATGATGGTTCCATGGTTGGTGCTGTGGAACTTGAAAAGACTCTCTTAAAAGGTCAGATGTAGGGAGTATTCTTGATTATTTTTGGGTATAAGTTTTGGCAATTTGTTTTGGGTACAAGTTTTGACAGTTAGTTTTGTTGGTTATATAGATGATGGAGCAGCTGGAAAGCAGGTGGCAGTTGGAACTGGTGAGTTTGAAGAACTAAAATGTGGGTAAGTGCTTTAGCTCATATTTTCTTGAATTTTTACGTGACCAATTAACTCTATGTTTCTAAGGCCCATCTTAAGTATCTATCTTCTTCTTAGAATTGTTTTGAAGAGTATTGGGTACAAATCCTTGCCAATAGAAAGTTTGTCCTTCGACAAATACAGAGGTGTGTGGTATTGCCTTTTTATTTACAGCCCTTTATAATCCATAAAGAAGCTTTTAATGTTTGTTTAACACTCTATTTGTTGCAGGAGTTGTCCCAAATTTGAGGGGCAGAGTTCTGTGCAGTGAATCAGAGACTGCCACGGTGGAGCTAGGACTGTACGTGGTAGGATGGTTGAAGAGAGGACCAACTGGGATTGTTGCTACAAATCTCCATTGTGCCGAAGAAACGGTATGTACTTTAAATCATAATAATAATACCATGGTGGAACTGCCCTTAAGATATCTTGGTATTTTGTTGGCTGCTTTTCTTCCAAACAATTCCTAGGCGCACATCCGATATGAAGCGTGATCATGCAAATTTCTGTGCTGTAGATATAATAATTTAGCTACACTTACAGCTGCTTTATTAGACACCCCCCTTTTTCTGCCCAGCACACAAACCGGCATGTTTTTGGCTTATGGTTTGTTTGAAGCTTCGTGCTTCATCCCCGTATAATATGTACATCATGGAATTTGGCCAGAATGTTGAAAACATTGAAGTGTGATTTTATTTCACACCCAACTCAGAAAAAACTTATTCAGCATCAAGGTACGACATAATTTGTCGATTTATAATGGTGTTGCCAAGCAAGCTGCTCAATGAAATTTGTCTTTGAGGAACTGTTCTGAATATTAGTTGATTGACAGGTGGCTAGCATCCTTGAAGACGACAGGAAGGGCGTATTCACCGACCCATCTGGTCCGAAAAGGCAAGGCCGGCGGGGACTACTTGAGATTCTAGAACAAAAGAATGCCCGCTATGTGCCCTTCGATGGCTGGGAGAAGATCGATTCCAAAGAGAAGGCGACCGGCGAGCTGAAGAACAAGCCCAGGGAGAAGATCACCAGATGGAATGAGCTCCTGGAAGCCGCAAGGGAGGGTGATTGAAGGGCATCGAACAGGGCTGCTGGTTCAGGCGTAAACCGAATCAAAGAAACAGACTACGAGGGACAATCTGAATGCTGAAAGAACAGCAAATCACGTACATACTGAGCCAAAGAAAGTCAAGTGCTAATAATGCAGTCTTAGCAACGAATCATTCGTACGCATACACAGTAGTGCCAATCGTGGTTAAAATCCCAAAAAGGCTCGACCACTACAGCCACATGAAACGATTGTAGTCCTGCGAAGTAGAACTGCTATATGAACTTTGCCACTTCATCTAATCATGGGCATTTCTTTTTGATAATGAACACTTTCAGTCTACACTATTTCTAAAAGTTATAATGCTCAAAAGAAGTCACTAGAGCAAAGGGCTTCAGTATCTTGTACTTCCCCCGTTCCAAAATAAGTGACTCACGTATTTTGGAACGGAGGAAGTACGTACTACTCTAGGGAGAGAGCTGCATTGTTGCGGTGTCTGCAGCCCGACGGTGATCGTACTGGCGGCTGTGGTTCTACGGAGAGAAGAAGACGAGCAGGGATTCTACGGGGAGAGCTCCAACCTGCTCGCAGTCGCAGCTCAGCCAGATTCGCCGTGGAACGTCTGATACCAGTTGTAATGCCTGATACGTCTAACAGCCATTGGCCGCCGGCGACCGCCGTGACGCGAGCGAGGGGTAGGCAGTGCTTTGCGGAAAGCAGAGGAACCAGGATTACAGAGGCGCCAAGTTCAGTTTCTTTCTATTTCCATTTCTGCCCTTTGCCATCCAGCTTGCAGCAAGTTAAATCGACAACTCAGTCCACACGCCAGACACAGATTCAGAAACAAGTTACAGCAGAACGACACACACACACGCACACACACTCATAGGCTCATTCAGATCCTATGGTTTCGCTTGACGTCGGCTGGGCTGGTGGCTGCGGACATGGAACAACTCTTGGCTGTTACAGAGAGAAGTTCATTTCTGAACATCTCCTAGGTTTCATGACGCTGCCCGCTCTGCTGACAGCTTCTCCTTGTGTTCCTCTTACAAGAGTTTCCTCCGCTGCTGCATAAAGAACAAGAATTTGAATTTGAATCTGACTCCGATAGTGTATTGTCAGTGTTGGAGTAGATTCTGGAGGCTCATTTAAGTACTGAACTGCACTAGACATGCAAGATGTCTCTAGAGCTTTCTACTGCTATTAAAACCTGAAAGAACCCAATACATATGACCATCAGAATCAAACCAAACTTGATTTTAGCTAGCTATATAGTGGATTTTACTGCCATCCAGCTGCTGATACCTTGTAATGCAGGAAGCCAATCGGCGAATGTGAATTCGTGGAACGAGCCGAGGTCGTGTACGGCTACTCGGAAAACGTCGGTGAGCACAGTCTTGGACTGCAGCATCACGGCCTTGAGGATCTCTTTGCCCTGCAGTTGCACCATCAGATCAAACACGTGACCTGCATTGCTAGTTCAGTTCCAAGATGAAAATGGAAACGGAATGAATTGAACAGTAGTAATGAAGCCACCTCCTTGAACCCAAGCTGCACGTCGAGCTCCCGGAGCGCCCCGACATCCGCGGGGCGGAGGGCCGGGCACAGCGCGACCAGCTCGCCGGCCGACGACGGGCGGACCTGGAGGTCGTCCGTCACGATGTACCTCGTCGCGTCACCGCCACGGACGAACCCCTCTGGCGCGCCCGTGCCCGTCTCGCCTTTGCCATCCGTCGATGAGGACCTGGGCGCCGGCGGCACGTACCGCGCCTGCAGCGTCATCTCGTCGCCGCAGGACGGGCACCTGGTGCCCCTCTCGTCCGTCACGTTTCTGGCGCACTCCAAGCAGTAGATACCGGCACTGGGGCACGTGTAGAGCTCCCTCCGCGGGTGGAAGCTGTGCTCGACGCGCGCCAGCGGGGAGAGCACGGTGGGGTGGAGGAGCGCCTTCTTGTCGGCCGCGCCGGGCTGGACGTGCGCCGTGTCCAGCCGCTCCACGCTGGCGTAGAGGTTGCCGACGGAGCCGCCCGCGCCGCCGAGCGGGGCGAGCAGCCGGTCCGCCCGGCCGAGCGGCAGGGCCAGGAGGGAGAAGAGGAAGTCGACCACGTCCTTGCCGGCCTCCGCGAACACCACGCGCCGCGCGCCTGCGTCCACGAAGAGCTTCATGCTCGCCGTCGAGCCTGCTGCTTCCATTGTCGGCGTGGAGTGGCTCCGGCTGTCCCTCGTGCTGCGGGCGTCCTCCATTGGCGCGGCGCGCGTGCACGCTAGCTACTACACGTGTGCAGCGTGGCGGTGAACTGAGAAGGGGAGTGAAGCGCGAGATTAGTAAATGTGCAACTGCAAAATTGACGGCCGGGATTCTATCGACAGCATCGTCGTCTAGGCCATTAGTCAAACCTAGATCATCTCCCCGGTTCACGTACAACAATACAAGTGTTCCATTAGTCAACGATTAGTCTCCCTAATCTGACAGCTCGATCTTACTGCTAACAGAAATTAGTACTGCTAGCATATACTCTCTCCCTCCCATAATATGACAAAAATGCTTTTATATTATGGGACGGAGGAAGTACTATACTACAATGTGCTGCTTTGATCAAACTTCTTTTTCCTTTCTGAACGGGATCTGCTAATTCGCCATGCGCCATGGTTACGTACCTCTGTCGGTGGTTCGGTGTTGCTTTAGCTCCCGTCGAATTACTCTTCGATCTATCGAATCGTTTCTTCGCCGGACCAATGATCCACCGGAAGGCAGTGGTTCATGCCGGAGACGGTGCGCCCAGGCGCCGCACGCGTGGCCGCCGACGCCGTGCTCAATCGAGAGGAGGAGGAAGCACGGTATAATTAGCCCTAATCTAAGCGTAAAAAAAGCCCTAATCTATCAGACAGGTGTGATCGTGTGGTAGGCTGACAAGAGTATATAGGGATATGAGGAAAAAAAAATGGGTCTCGCACAATGGGCCGCTCATCCAGCCCACGCAGAAGAAGAACCTAAGCATACAAAAATGAGGGCTCACATAAATTTAACCTCTTCTCAAGAAACAAACAGTCATTCCATCTAAGGATATACTCCCTCCGTTCTTATATATAAGACCTTTTAAAGATTCAAACAGGGAGTACATACAGAGCAAAATGAGTGAATCTACACTTTAAAATATGTCTATATACATTTGTATGTAGTCTGTATTGAAATTTCTAAAAAAAACTTATATTTAGAAACCAAAGAGTAAAAGGTAGGACCCCGATATCTGGCGTTTGGTCGCCAGGAGGAGCCTCACATAGAACGC